>NW_027106407.1:184783-192710 GCF_000696795.3 Halyomorpha halys | reverse complement strand
AAATGGGAAATAAAACATAAATGTAGGTAATTAAACATGTAAAAAAGTTACAGGATTAAAAAATAAAATAAAAGTTATATATATGTATATATAGTTGACCGTAAAAATTGATATATAAGAAGATGGTCAGGGTTGCGGTCAAAAGTAAAACAAAAATAGTTTACAACTATTTATTTTCCGACGTTTCGCTCCACTTTGCTTTATTATATATAAAGTTATATAATTTAAATAAGTTTAATTAACTTTAATTTTAAATAATCATTATTAAATTAAAGTCTTCATATTTCTTTATTCCTTTTGGATTATATAATTTTATATTTTATTTCTTTAATTCTGTTATTTTATTTACATATTTAATTGCCTAAATTTATGTTTTATTTCCCACTTTTTTGAGTTTATTTTAAATTATTTTCATTTTGCACATATATTTACTAACTAGATTTTCATACGTATTATATTATTTGTTCTTTCCTCTTACTTAATTTTCTCATACAGCCTTTTTTTCTAATTATAAGTAGACCATACATGGCTTTCAACGCTATTCATGTATCAATAATGTTAGTTATTTTCTTATCATTTTGTAATTCTTCTTGTTCATTATCGTTGTTATATTGTTTTGTGTTCTTAGTCCTGATGTAGGCTTGATAATAATTCACAGTCACCTATCTACTCATCATTATAAAATATAATGATTTTTTCAATTTATTTTTATGCCAGTCCTCACAATAAAGTTCATCATTAATACAATTATTTTATATTCGTATAAAAAAGTACTATAATATTGATATTAATTCTAATTGATATTAATTCTAAAGTCCCGTTGAACAATTTTCTCCATCTAGCAGTGTCCGGAGGCACTACGTAGGTCCAGGTGGCAACTAATCCCGGGGATTTGTACCGTGTCCAGGTCAGTCGTCCTCACGGGTCCTGTGAATAATAGAACAGTGCGTACCTTTCTCTAAGTCATAGTAATATACGTGTTGTACGGATAAAGAAGCGAGAATTTTGGTTATTTTTGAGAATACTACTGATTTTAATAAAATGATGATAAAATCTGCCACAGTTTTGGAAAAAAGTGATAGTGATAACAATTTTTCAGAGCTGATAACCGGAAAACGATTCTGATAAGTGATATAAACAGATTCTTAGTAGAGTATTTTTCTCCTTTTAATATTAAGGCCCAACTGAAAACAAAAAAAAACTGCTATTCTATATTGATTATAATAAACTTTACATATAATGTATGTAATGTTTATATATTATATTATATACTTTTATGTACTATATTATATATAGTACATAAAATGCATTATATATATTTACTGAGTATAAGTAATACGTTTCATGTTTTATATATGTATGAAGTACTAATTCTATTTTAATGAAGGGTACGAAAAAATAGTACAATTAAATAACTAACTATACAAACCTTTTCCTAATATTAATCCATTTTCACAGTGCATACTAATTAATTGTAACAGAAAAGTTTTAAAGTATTTAATAATTGTAATAGATATTATAAAGGGAGTTCAATCAAAATCGTTAGAACCGTTTGGGAAGAAACCCTAGAAAAGTAAAAAAATGAATCATGTAAAAATTGATCATATAATGTTGAACTTCCTGTAAGTCGATTTTATCGAACAAAGTGCCGTGAAACCCTATAAACTATATACTAGCCTTATATATATAATTTCAATTGCTCATAACTTTTCGTTTTCTTCTGTTGAAAAAACAAACAGGCCATTTTGAGATAATTGGTTATTCGTACACAGATGAACCCAAACCTTTGAAGCGCCGTCCGTAGTTCAGATGGTAAGGCAGGTGGTAAGGTAGTACAAGAGGCAGGAAGAAAAAAAGGCAGTTATCTATCTCCAATTTTTGATTACTTTAATGAAAACTATGTATAATTAATAGTCAAAATTGATGAGTCTGCCAAGTATAGGTAGGGGAATTAAAAAATGGCGGCTGTATCGGAGCTCTATATCTTAAAAACTACCAACAACACTAGAAGATCTAAGAGAACATTATTTAAAGAAGAGTAAATGTGCTGAAATATTAGCCCTAATTCAATTCAAAGTTCAATAGTTCTCGAGATACAGCTTTTTAAAAAGCAAAATTTCTTAAAAATCTACTGAAAGATTAGTAGTTAATTTATTTTGAGAAATCTATATCTCAGGAACTATGTGACGTACAGATCTCTATTAGCACTCAAATTAAAGCTAGTTTAATGGACTATAAAGAAACTTATGACCTTTACCTTCGTAGGAATAGTAGTTTTCATGATATTTGATATAATAAATTGATTTATAGTTGTTCGGACAATAAATTTGATTTATGAAAAACTTTATTTCAGAAACCATTGGACGTACAGATGTCTTCTAACGCTCAAATTAAAACTAGTTAAATTTACTACAAAATAGTTAATTATGTTTATATTTTTAGGAGTAGAAGTTTTTTATATTTTGATATTTGACAAAATAAACTCACAAAATGTTGATTTCTAGTTGTTCGTATAAAATGTTGGATTTTTGAAAAAATATATCTCTAGATCCATAAGACGCACATATGTCTCCCAAAACTGAAAATAAAGAAAATTTAACTTAATATAAAGTAGTTTATGACACTTAGCTTCGTAGGGGTAGTAGTTTTTATGATATTCACATATGAATATGAAAAATTTTATAAATGAAAAATTTTCCGAATAACTATAAATCAATTTATTTTAGCAAATTTCATGTAAACTATTACTCCTACTAAGATAAACATAATAAACTACTTTATAGCTCATTAAACCAGTTTTAATTTGAGTGCTAATAGACATCTGTACGTCAGTTTTGATAGTATTTGAGATATAATTTTTTCAAAATAAATTCACTAACTACTGATCTTTTAGTACGTCCCATACAACAATTTTATGAAATCTTGCTTGGAAGCTACATCTCGAAAACAATTTAACGTAAATAACTCTATTAGGGCTCATTCTTTAGGAAAATTACTCTTCTTTAAATGACGTCCTCTTAGGTTTTCTTGTGTTGTTCCTACTTTTTAAGATATAGAGCTCCGAATGAAAAATTAAATTTTTTTATCGCTTTTTTATTCCTCCTACCTATACTTGGCAGACTCATCAATTTTGACTATTAATTATACATAGTTTTCATTAAAGTAATTAAAAATTGGGGTGAGATAACTGCCTTTTTTCTCCTCTTGGGGTCTTGTACTATATTCATTCTCAGATCTCCGGGCGGCGACGGTTCGGATCCGTACTGGAGCGTTTGTGATGTTTTTTTTGTAGTGAATATAGCACATTAGTTGCACATAAGTATAATACAATATGCAGGCTAATATTTGGAAGATTTCAAAACTAATCAATCAAGTCTCGCCATTAGAAGGAACTACGGTTGAATCTGACCTCCCTTATATTTCAATCAGGTTGTCTAGATGACAAGAGGTGTAACGTAATATCTATTGTTCTAATCTGCATTGGGTATTAAGTTACCAATGAAATGGAATACCATGATTGACTAATTATAGCAACAGCTATCCAATACCATTTAACAGTAATGTCGCAACCATGATGTTCCCAGAATGTTCAGATATCTATTTTGAACATTTGAACTTTGTTTTTTTAGAATTACTCATTGGATTTTTTTAAATTTGTGAAACAGTACAAATATACTCATATCAAAGTTTAAAAAATGTAAATAATGAGAACAGTTCCCAAAGTAAAGTTATTTTATCTAAATATTTGTGAAGGAGATAATTAAACTCGGTGCTTACAAATTTAAATGAATTGTTTAAATTTGTCCTTATCTCCATTCCTAAATTAAATCTGTTAAAAATTTGCTTTCGAGAAGATACTGTAAGCCCTCATATTTAGTACATTGAATATTGTGCTCCAAGTTGGAAAAAGTTGGAAATTGTGCTTAACCAATTCGTACAGATGTTGTTTCTGAAATTCTCATGACTTATGGTAAGGAGAAGAGAAGAGAAAGAAATGCTTTATTCATCTATGCTGCCCAAATACATCAGGTTGCTACATCACTCAGCATACTAATCAATCCGTGATCGGACATATATAAATTACATATCAGGATATGCATACTTCCTGTTTTATTTGAAATATTTTTTGAGTTATGTGAAAGTGGAATGGTGGATATAAACTCAGTTAGAGAGGTTTACGAATTCAGGGCCTACTGTTATCAGAAAAAAACGAAACTGATAAGGAAATAAAAGCAAGGTCAAAGATAGCAAATGCTTATTATTTTTCCAGAATCTTAAAACTTGGAATTTACAAAAACATCATCCATCCTACTGGATGGGAAACGTGTTCTCCTACATTAAGGAAATAACGCCCCTTAATGTTTTAGAAAATAAGGTACGTTAAGTTTTTACAAATTTAAGATGCAATATGTCAGTGATTGTTACTGATTTTGGAATTTAGCATAGCATGATCTTGCCTCTGTTAACAAACTATTCGATCTACAATCAGAATAAATTCATTTTTTGTGATTTTCTGCCCAATGGGGTTTAAAAAGTAGTACAAGTGTTTTTTTCACTCTGAATTATTTAAATATGTGAGCATTATACGACTTAAAAAAGAAGGTAATAACGAGGATCAGATGGTTGGGGGTGCGGTCAATGATAAACACAAATAAGTTGGATTAACCTATTTTTAATTTTCCAACGTTTCAGCTAGAGTTTCTAGCCTTCTTCGGGACTAAAAGCAGAACAAGATAATTTTTTTTTAATAACAAGATAATTTGTAAAAACACCCCCAACCATCTTCTCCTCGTTCATCATCCACGGTCAACTATCTCTCATAATAATGAAGAAGGTAATAATAATCTGAAATACTTTTCATATCTTTTGTTGAACTTGATAATTTTATTTTTTGAATTCTTAGCTTCTCTTTCTTCTTAGCAAGTTACACGAACTAATTATTCAAGTATTTCAAGAAAATTATGATATAGTTACTTATTAAAACCACCTGGTTAGTTGATTTGAG
This sequence comes from Halyomorpha halys, assembly GCF_000696795.3. Taxonomy (NCBI): domain Eukaryota; kingdom Metazoa; phylum Arthropoda; class Insecta; order Hemiptera; family Pentatomidae; genus Halyomorpha; species Halyomorpha halys. The sequence continues at coordinate 187,705 of NW_027106407.1, read as the reverse complement.
TTTTTGAAAAAATTTTCTTAAGTTCAGAATCAGGAATTTCTTCTGAATTTTAGCTCTGTTTTTACTTTGATAGAAGGTTTACAATACATGGTTTTATAATTTGATTGCTCATATGCCGAAAAATTAACTTTGATAGACATGTAATCCACCATTTACACAAATTTAACTAAAGGTTTGAGAATTTTGCTAATCCATTTCAAAAGCGTCTGCTTATAAAACTGTAAACATCGACTGTTTACGATGTTACGAAAAGTACACCGTTTTGAAGTTTTTCAATTTTAACAAATTAATTTTTGTTCTTAGGAAATTTTCTTTTCGATGTTCTTAAGTCACGATTCAATGTGTTCTCTATAGTTGCAATTCTATGGTTAATTATTAAATTAATGAACCATATTTGCCTAATTTGGGGATTAAACCTAAGGTTCACCATACACCGATACCATAAATTCAATATTTTTTATTTTCTAGATTTCGTTGTTTTCACTTGTATTACTAGTGCTATTAAGAGAAAAAATAGAGAGAAAATAATAATAATAAATTTTGTGTTGACATTGTGTTAGAACCTTTTTGTTTTTAATTTTCCTTAGCTCAAGGAATTGTCAGACTATTAATATTTAATGTCTGTCATGAATGTTTGTTTATGAATGATACAATCTTTTTTTCTCCTGTCCAAGTAACTTGAAACCTTTTGAAGTTTTGCTCTGAAAACTTTTGTTTTTGTTCTCCATTTTTTTTGGTCTTCCTCCTAGGTGGTTCTTCAGAGCTTAACAGTCGATTGCAGTTGATGGTTTTCATGGAGGCAGTGCGCTGCAGTTGCAAAGGACTCTCATCAGAGATTCCAACGGGGAAATTAACGGAAGAGGCCTGGGTCGCTGGACTTCACAGCTTGCTTGAAAATAAAAAGTTGTTTATTCCTATGTATGTGTACTTTTAATTGAACCCCGATAAGTCCACTCTAAAAATCCAAAATAAAATATTCGAACCGACAAGTAAAATATTGAGCTAACCGGAGATTTCAGAAGGCTCTACAATGCCGAATTGAGGAAACTGCACCTGTATAGAGCCTGCACCCTGCACTCTTTTGCTAAAGAGAGGTGTTAGTAATGATGGATCCCTAAAATTTTAATAAACACTGAACTGACGGGTTATCATTCGAGTTGTAGTCCGATGCTTAGGAGAGAGGGAGGACTGCGTCTTGACGCATCTGTCTTGACTGATCTAGTAGGTTTGGGATTGGACGGGCGTCACTGAACGAATGTATGTAAAGAGCGATTGCTTGAGTCGGCATAGAACTTTCGGTTTCATTAAGACTATATTATTATTATTATTATTATATTAAAACATAATGTTTCTATGTTCCATATTTTGAGTTCAAGGATGCGTAGCCTATCGAACAACTAACAGAAGAGAATATGGGGAGTTGAAGACACAATGTAGCCAAGCTACTTTTGCCAGGCTCTAAAAGGAACCTGAACTTTATGACTGGGGAGATTTATCACCGGAAAATCATTTTGTTCATGTTGAAGAGAACTCACGTCGAGGAGGAACTTTTTCCCTTTCAGATTAAGTGCTCCTCGTAAAGTTTTGTACCGAGCTATTCTCCTGTAAGAAATAATTACAGCGGAAGTACTACTCTCCAAAATTATTTCTTCCTTCATTAATATATATATGCACACAAGTACATAATATTAAATGCTTAATGTACAACTTTTGCTATTATTAGCCATCTATTATTCGATACGTATAATGGTCATTAATTTACAGCGATAGGTAACGAAAATAAATGAAAATGTAAAGATAACTGTGGAATGAACAAAGCACTGGAGAGGACATGCAATGGTGGGCTTAGATAATTTGTCATAAAGTTATTTACTGGTAGGCCTTTCAATTGGTTATAGGCGGACAAGGTGCAGCGCTACCTTAAGGCGCTTAACCGAGTGCTAGGCTGCACCACGGTGTAAATTTTTGTTCTCCAAAAATTTAAATGGCACCCACCAAATAATTTTGTTAATTGTAAATAAGCACTTGTAATGAACATTACTGGCAGGGTGGCATGGGCAATCCTAACGCACTATCCCACTGCTGATAACTCAGTATTTGAGACCCGAGTTATTTATATTGCCCTAACACTTATATATTTTAGTTTATATATATTTTATATATAAACAAATATGTGTTTGCTTATATAGAAACACATATTTGTGGTTCAGCCAATGCTTAAAGAACTATATTGTGTCGACATTTCATGATTTTATTGTGCTTATAATAATTTTCTCAACTGATTATTATGTATAGAATGCACAACATTTTTCCTGTTGTTTCCACACAGTTTTCAATAATTTTATCAAGAACGGTAAAGCCAGTTCTATTAGGAACAGTGGGAACAAACAAATCTTTTTTTCTCTACATCTACCACCTGACACTCACTGTTCGGGCAATACTCGACCATAATTATTTTTACGCTTAGAAACAAACTTTCATCAATTTCCACAATGCAAATTGGTCCACCTTTCCGATGTCAGCTTCTCGCATCAGCAGTATATCAATCTTAAAACTGAACAAAATAGAATTCTGCTCAACTCAAACCAGGTGTCTTTTCTAAGTCCCATTTGCTGATCACACTGTCTTAAATTATATTTCCAAAAGTTACGTATACTAAAATATAGTTTCATATCATGTATATTTTTTAGGTCAAATATTTCGCTCCTGGGGATAGAAAATTGCATCTTGTTCTGTTTTTGGCAGACCCCAAATATGCATTTTCATAGCACTAAAAAATGGAGTCAAAAATCAGCAAACGACAAGGCAACAGGGAAACCAAAGATGCGAGTAATGAACGAGAAGATAGCGAACAAATGCGGTGGAGTTAATATGTAAGAACCTTGATATGCCTTAAAACATTCATAAGTTCACCTACAACCA
>NW_027106407.1:166314-184733 GCF_000696795.3 Halyomorpha halys | reverse complement strand
TAATAAATATTGGAATACTATTTGTAAAAAAAGCTACGAGAGACAAAAGAGGCTTGTGTACTATAAATGAGACTCTTTTGAGTCGCAAATAAATTATTCAAACCATATTATTTACAATCTTCTAAGGTTTCCTGAATTTTTCGCAATATATTATGCTCTACTAAGGTTTCAGTCCTTTTGAGTAACATTAAAGAAGAAACTTATTTTGATCGTAAATAAATTTTTGTAAGTAGTCGATGCATGTTATAAAAAAATATGTATTAGATTGACAAAAACGTTTTGGTGTTTCCTCTGTTAAAGCGAGTTTGTAAGAAAAACAAAATGATCAATAATATTGTTAAGTATTTTTCTAATTCAGGTCATTTCATCTTGTTTCTGTTTACAGGCTATCTCTCAGGAGTAAATGTGTGTAATTGAGGAAAGGGTAGTTTACTACCAATGTTTTTCAGTGCCCCCAACCTTACCTTCATGAGTATTCGTTATCCCAATATGATTTAAATTTTTTTTGTTGAGAAAAACATTTTTTTTTTCATCAATTTTTGAGATAACCATAGTAGCTGAATATGTATCAACTTTTGTCACCATTTTCGAAATAAGTGATGAGTTCTCTGTAACATAGCAACAAATTCAGGGGAAAATGTCGGTCCTTTGTGTGTCCATAGCAACCAAAGGAAAGCAGACAAATAAGGAAAAAGAAATAATCTTTAGAAATACTCGGTATAAAAACGTCATGAACTTTCGAAGTACTACTCAGAGGATTTCAAAAAAGTTGAATTCAATTTCAAGCTTTACAACGATACTCACCTTAGCGCAAATAATGTAATTTTGATGAGATATTGATTAAAAAACCTTATATATAAATAAAATAGGTGTAAAATTTTTCTTAGTGATATAGATGAGTGAATAGGCCCCTTCAAAGAGCAACACTATTTTTGCTGATACTCAAAAATTCACCATGAGTGAGTAGTTTCCCTGAGTACCCAGGCAAAGGGGCAGGCAGGATGAAGGAGGGAACAGAGCATATTAGAAAAGAAAAACTATTATTCAAGTTCCATCTGAAACCTCAATAGTACATTACAACCAAGTAAAACTACCCAGAAACTCCATTTCAATCAATAGTCAAAATCAATTTAAATATTAACTTAACTAATCTATTTTGTAAACCTCTTTGGCAAAACTCAACAATAATCATTTGTGTTATAAATCATTTCAAGAATAGAGGTGTTATTTTAACTTTTCATCATGATTAATTTATTATTTACCTATCATAAATACAGTCCACTCCATTCATACCAGATTACCAGCAAATTATAATTATTTCACGTAATATCCCTCAACAATGAAATCCAGGTAATACTAAAATTAAATAAATCGTTTTGCTAAATAATTTCCTAAAAGTTTAACAGTAATGCTTTTTCACAATGCCGAAGCAGAATATGAACTATGATAAATATAAATAATAATAAAGCAATTTTTAACGGTCATTTACGTCTACTTTTAGTTCTAGAACAAACATAATGAATATAATAATAAGTTTGTATAATAAAATACAAACAAATGACATCAATGCAGTGACTTCTCTCTAAACCTCCTATGTTGGCAATTAGTACAATACTGTGGGTTAGAATATTTTTAGATTGATTTTTCATTTTTTTTTCACATGTTCCTCACAGGGAATATAATCAGTAAAGTGAGGCTTGTTCGGGTCAAGAGGAAATGAAAACGTCCATGTTATAGAGGTTTCCGCCTTTAGGAAGAGAGGTATAAATTATTTAGGAATAGAAACTCAATGATATATCCTTATGATAAGATATTTTTTTTCATCATAAATATAATACCCTTAATATAATAACCTTAAAGGAGAAAGAATTAAAAATTCAGAAGTTTCGGAAATTAAATATTTTCCTTTATCTATTTAAAAGAGATCATCTTTGAATAAGTATTTTGTTTGAGGCTTTACTGCAAACAGGTTTCTACGTAAAATTTTTAAAAGGTGAAATTAAGACATCCTCTCTATAGATTGGAAAACTCTGATATTTCACCTATGAACAACATTCAGACACATTTTTATTGTAGGAAGGTACTCAGGGTGACAGTCAATAAAGGTACAAAATAGTAGACAAAATTATTAATTAAAACCTAAATACTTTTTTTTTACCTGTTTGTTCCTTACAATCTACTTTATATGTTCAACTATCTTCTTCCAATAAGAAACATTTTGGTCATGTTATTTTAAAATATAAATATCTGAATTAGTGGTTAGTGCGACTTGAAAAATAATAGGTTTAATCCACCATTTATTAATATCATTGCGCAACCTTTATAAAGTTTAATCCAACATCTTGAGTAGAAACTAAAGATTGATTCAAAAGATTGAGCATGATTTCACAAGCCATAAATCTTATGCCACACACAAGAATGCTTGAGACTTTGTTCTATCCACCTTTAGACAGAAGTAACAATGTTGGATAGAATTAGTTGTTTAAATCAGACTGTTTTTCAGAAGGTAATCAAATCGAAGGTAAATTTTAAATGAAAGTGATATTATTCTTTTTGCAACTTCAATTATTCCATCTGTTAACGCCATAATATATATAATTATCTAGTAAACAAATAATTGTATTTGGGTGTTATAATGAGTAATCGAGACAGTTGCTAAGGGTTGATAATCGTTGCTAAGACGTTGCCTTGCAATGGGCCGACCATCTTTGTTTTTTATAGCAGTTCCGACTAATTAGTGGACCTGAGAGCGTCTAAGCAGCCCTGTCTGCGTTTGTAATTTAATAGTTGGGACATTTTGGGTACGTTATCTGCGTTTCGGCATGAATATAAATTGTTGTTTGGTCGGCTCGCCTGGTACATTGGAATAATTGGACCCTGTCTGCACTTGGGTCAAGTGCCCTGAAGGCCCTGACTGCAGTGGGTGTCAGTGTGCCATCTTGGCTTTTGGATGTTTAGACTGTCGATGAGCCGCTACATCAACTTTGGACCACTGCAGCGGTGTATTGAGCTACAAGAGCTGCGACCTAAACATCTCGGCAGCACTCTTCCTATCGGAGTGGAGCAGCTTGTGTCGACTAGTACTTGTTTTGTTTTTTGTAAATTAGTTTTTTTTTCGTTTTAATAATTTATCTAACAATTTTATTTTTATCTGAGAAGCCTTTTTATTTTTACTTGTATTCATTGTTATTCATCTTTTGTTTATTTTAGTTTTAGTTTTCAAATTTTTAATTTGACCAAATAAATGTTTAATCCGAATCAGCAAGTTGTTTCTTCATTTTAAAGCCTTCCAACAAAAAGTCCTAGTCGATTTGAGGTGGCTTTAAAACCATCCAAAGTGTTAAACTACAGCCACAGTGTTTCTACATATACTGTACTGTACAGCCTGGATCTCCATTTCAGAAACTATGAATTTCAATAACTGTTCATAAATAATCTTATAAATTCAAAGAACAAATTATTAGAAAATTAATTCAGTAACTACGGGAGTTTACGATGATGAATATGAAATTTCATCAGAAACTCACTACTACATATTATCATGTAGTTAATATTTCTAATATAAATTAGTATTCTGAATGAGTATCAATAGTTGCAGTAAATATTTTCGAAATTGTTTCGGTCCAACAAGAGTATAATGGCAAAAAAAGGCTAGGGTATTTAACCTCTGGTCTAAATACCCACATTGACTGGCCTAATAGAGCTAATACTATCTTATCTACTTATGCTATTTAGGGGAGATATTTCACCTTAATTATCTTGAGAGATAAGTATTAGATAATATTTTAGATTACAGACATTAAAGAGTACGATGTCTATTTATATTCAGTATCTACTTGAATTACTATTGGGTCGCACTCACAGCATCTTTAAAAGCCATTTGTGATTTTATGCTCTCTCGCTTAATACTACAAACTATTTTCTTTCTTCTTAAAGGCATTCAGCATATAACAATGCCTTAGATGGATAGCAAGATTGTGAATAATTGAAGTTTAGTTCAATTATTAATTGTTTCATAACTAACAATTGTTATAACTGTTAATTAGAAATAAAGTAAAGCTCTTCGTTATCTCCTATATTAATTTATTACAGTAATTAATTAAAATACATTAATTTTGTATTTCTTATATTTGGTCACAAATATGATGTTCAGTATATTCTCATTTTTTTTTTCATAACACAAGTATTTTATTACGAAACTAGATTGTTTCCGTTTATACCTGAAATAATGGTAAGATTATTTACTGATATTTCGAACCTAAATAGTTAACAACTATTTTTGTTTTCTTGTGACCGCACCCCTGATCATCTTCTTCATAATTTGAATTAATACCGTCAATTATTTAAATATTTAACTCTTTTCTAATTTTTCTTTGACAATTTTTAAATGGTATTTTTGTCAATTATTGTACAACAATTTTTTAAAATAATAAATTTAAAAACATTAAGGTTCTTGAACATTCTCTCTCAATTTAGTTTCCATTTTCGTTTACCACGAATTCAAATAAAATAAATGTAATATAATATCTGTAATTACTTCTACTTTTTTTTTAAACATTCCAATAAAAAAGCTTTCATTGAAATAATACAACCTGCGACATCCAAGGACAATAAATGTTGAGGATGTAAGGTTGTAAGTTCTCAATCACACACTTATCTACTAAATTTGGAATTCGTAGGCCATATTTTATTTCTAATGTATCACCTAACGAAGATGATTGTGCACATTACAAATGAATTTATACTTTTTCAGTATAAAAACAGTAATTGCATAATTATGTTTTGTATTTTTTCATAAAATTATCCAAAAAAACACTAATTACTAGGACAGATAATCGTTAGTAAAATTATTGTTACTTAGTGAATTTTTTTATGTTTACCCCTATCTGATCATTTCTGATTTATGGAGGGCATTATCCTTGAGGAAACCAAACCTATTCTAACCAGAGTGGGAGGGTCGAGTTTTTATTATGTGGGACCGTTTTAAGATAAAAATCAAGCCACCCTGGCCGGAATCAAACCGGTGCAGTTGCAGACATGAAATTGGTAAGGCGGTGTCTCTTTTTTTTTTAATTTGAACAAAAGTAGTTCTTTCCTCTGAAGCAGGGGTGCCCAACTTTTCTGTCTATATGATCTACTTTTTATATTATAAGTGTGTCGCAATTGACTTGTCATAGGAGTAGTCGAAGGGGGAAAGAAGGGGTGTGAAATGTATACTATGTTTAAACACTGTGTTAGATAAGTAAGATATATGTTCAAATAAATTTTGTATTTTTTAATTCACTTATTAAGTATTAGAGATAAATGCTCATGAAGAAAATAAATTTTCAGACCGACACTTTTTAAATATAGATTTTTGCTAACTTAGAATGCAACTTAATTTTTTTATCAACTGCAATGTATAAGTTGTTGTACTGTTTGTTCGTAAATATGAAGAAGTTGTTATAAAGCTGCAGAGTATGACTGATATTTTGATTTAAATATTTCACTTTCGCGTTTTTTTTGGGATAGAAAAATATATCATGTAAGAATAATATGACTTATTTTTGGTGATCTCTCAATAGCTTACTGAGTACACATCGCAATGAAATACAGATATACATGGATAATTAATAACTTGTGTTCCATATGAAATATGGCTAGAAAGTTATGTCTTATACAATCGTTTCAAAGGCCATGTTTCACGGAATCCAACCCCATAGGCATTACGAGCGATCGATGATCGACCAAAATTGGACTCGCGATCGACTTGTTGGCCACCCCTGCTCTAAAGGGTTAAGCTTGAATAATATATAATCTACAAGGCTCTACAACCTACGGAAAATTTTTGGAGTCTATTAAAAATAATCGAGATGAATTAGTGTATCGATTATGATATGTAATGAGAGGCACCAGCTGGAATTTTTGAACTTAAAGTATGTTCTTTTGTCGGTATACCAAAGGAACCGCCGGGCCAAGTCAGAGATCCTGTCGGCAAGTCGACATTAAAAGTAAAGTATAGATATATATAAATAACAGGGGTCCGCGTGCACCCCCTGGGAAAGGTTGACCGCGTTGGTAGAGGTAAACACCTAAGCAGGTCTTATCTCCCATCTGGGCACTTTAAAAATTTCGGGGGAAAATGCAGCGACCTCTGTCAAAGAAGAAGGCCGCCTTAATTTAAACATGAAAGGGAGGAAAATGACCGACTTTCGCCGAAGGTCATTGGACCTTCCCACCCCCTCTGAAGGGTAGGAAAGTGGGAACACATGGAAAACCAATCAGAAGAACAGAAATCAAAAGGGGGAGGAGTCAGAAGGAGAGGGGAGAAAATAAGCAAAAAGGAGCAGAAGGAACGGTCAAGGAACACTTGAAAACGGTCGAGGAACACTTGATGACCGAGGAGACAGTAGAAGACAGTCTGGGACGAAGATGGCCCTGGAAGAGGAGAGTTTGGAGGAAAAGAGAGCGGCTGACCAGTTGGAGGCCAGAGTAGGAAGTCACACCTCGCAGGGATTCAGGAACGGCCGCCGAAAGGCTGAAACGGCTAAGCGAATATGGATGCTCCACCGCGACAACTACCAAGGCGACCGACGTACCAAAACAAGTAACACCTTTTCTGTTGTAATTTGAATGGCAATAATAGAATTGATAACTTAGATTCAGTATAAATACCAAAGATCCCAACTGGTACTTCTCAATTCATAATATAACAATTAAAGTATAAGGAAACAAGTCTACCAAGCTCTCTCATTATATTATTCTTACTAATGTATATATCATTGTAAATATAAAATATGTAACAAATACTTTACTTTATAATTAAGAATCCCTGGATGCCACCTCATATATAATAGCATAGTAAATTGGTGAACACGATCCAATGATTAATTATAGATATTCTATTTATCTAGCATACCATGGCGAGGGGGTCTATGGTATCTAGTGTTTGAATTAAATATAGGGCATACTTTTTCAGTCGGTTCCCATCAGGAACCGATAGATATACATAATACAAATACATAAATACATAGAATATACTATAAATACATAACATAAATATATATAAATACAAATACATAGTATAAATACATAAATATATGAATAAATTTCAATATAATACGAGTACGGGGAACCCTCAGTCGGATTTAGAACCCTCGAAGCCCCGTACACGGCACTTATTATACGCTATTCCTAAGAATATATAAATGAGGATAGGTGGACGCATTGAATATTTTAACTACAAAAAATATTAAGGTGTTATATAATTGTATTATTTTAACTTCCATCTTGTATGATAATAACTTAAGATGTTAAGCTGACAGTAGCAAAGTTTGACTAACCATAAAACATTCAGTGCTCAGACATAAGCCACTAATTTCCCTGTTCCACATTATGGTAATGGCGGATTAGCAAATAATGAAATTTAAATATTAATCACACTGGAATTGTGAATCTCATACCACATTATATAACGTACCTTGATATTACCCTAAGTATGCTTGGATATATAATTGCTTAACTTTCTCATCCATTTGAAATAATTTCAGTTCTTTTTAATTTCCTCCGTGTATTGACCTAATCCCAGCCTGAAAATATATTGAGGTGATCAACAATGCCACAGAAAAAAATATTTTACCAACATGTTATGGATTTTTTTTATTTGTTTCCCTGAAATAAAAAAAAAAATTTTTAAGCTCCCATTGGGCTTTGGTTCAGTTCTGGAAAAGGTAGGATTTAGAGGAAACCACCTGCTGCCTCGAATCAGTTTTGCGCTGAAGGGCAGTTATCGACAGCGGTTCGGGCCAATCGTTATATATTTATTCATTTTAACATTAGCATATATATTTCATTGCAAATAAACAATTTTAGAAATCGCAATACAAGTGCTTTAAATAAAGATAATTCGAAACAGGATATATCAGTGTCCATCAAGACTGAAACATGAATGTGTAGTGGACATGGAAAAATTCAGAAAATGAGGAAAAAAGCAATAATGAAGAAAATAATAAAAGCTAATTTAGACTTATATTCAGATTTGATAACGAAAATAAATTGAAAAAATGTATACATGTCCACAAGATAATTTAAAGTAGCAAAACGTTGTTTAGATGTGTGAATAATAAAAAAGTGATAACAATTTTTGAAAATAAAAATAATTATGATTTTAAAAAATAAATAAACTTACGACTTTTACTTGTCTAATATTCATCTATTCATATTGAACATTTAAAAAACTCATAATTTTATAAAATTAAATTATTGAAGGTAAGTCTTATTTATTTATTTTTGTTTTTTATCCTGAAAACTTAGAAACAACATAGAAAAGTATATTTTTAGTTTAATAGTTTCACATAGAATAGCTAAAACTATTTATAAAACTTCAAATATTGAAATTGCACACATAATAAATTTTTTTTTACGATCATTTTTCGTCACGTGTCATGCCTATTACGTTGATTATATTAAATAACAATTAAAAATTGAACTAAAGAAATAGGTATAAAAATTCTAACTAATCAATAATAACTGAAACTTTCGTATATTAATAGCTAAATCATATTATAATTATAGGGTATGAATAACTAATTTGTAAGAGACTAAAGGATGAAAGAATTACCTCAGTTATGAAACTTTATACTCTCCCCTCTCCTTGGTCATTTCTAACTTACACTGCTATCTTTCTAATTGGGATGGGAGTGTTTATCAAGAGTTAATAAACTTGTTCTAACTATTTTGGGGGTTAAGTTTACATTGCGTGGGCCCGCTAAAAAATAAAGTTTATCCTCAGGCTAAATTCGAACCTGTAGTCTCGAGGCAGTCAATATTGATGCTTTAATTCCCTCGGCTACAAATGACCCTTAGAGAGTAAATAAATTGTATTCAGGATAATACTACTTTCTTCTCTTAACAGTTTTCTAGACCTCAGAGCTATTTTTAGTTTTTCCCAAATGCGTCCAATTTATTGACGTTTTAGTGTTAAGTGATATATCATTAAATTTAACTATGTCATCGCAATGTATCGATAATTCGTGCCTGTTTTCTTCAATCGACTGTAGGACGTCTACAACGTTTGTCTTTTTTTAATTTCTTTGATTTATTGTTGGCTGATTCAGTAGATGCTATCGGTAAAATGCTATTTAAATTAATAATATTATCGGTGTCTTCATGGGATTAGAATACTAGCTTTAGTTCCACAGTTGGTATAATGAACCACTGTACGAGTTAGTATTAAATTGTGTTAGAAAAAGTTTAGTGTAAGACTTTCAATTTTAGCCAACAAAGAAAAACAGCTCAATTTCTATTCAATTTAAGTCTTTATAACTCACTTTTAGTTATAAAAAACTTTGATGACTTTGTCTTTTCTCGTTGGCTTTTACAGATTAAGTAATTTTTTTTTTCTAAGCGGAACACAAGTTGTAACCTCAAAATCAATACTTACATTAGCTTCTGTTAATATTTATGAAGGAAGTTGGAACTCGTTAACTAGCTACAGCATCCCCTTCCAGCAGGTGGGGCTGAGGAAACCGTAAGCACCCACTCATATTTCGGGGTATAAATCATTTGGAATGACGTAGGGATGTTTTGGCCTGAGTTACGTTTCAGAGTGGGTAATTCTCAACTTTTCTAGAGGCATTTTAAGGGATGAATATCGAAAAAAGTATAGCAGAGAGCAAAAGAAAAAAGATTAAAATTGAAGATTTAAAGATTTAAAATTGAAATAATTTATTACAAATATTTGAAGAAATATAAATTTTATTTGAATGTTAAGCCTTATTACTGCTTAACTATTGTTATTTCTTGTTTTGTTGCTAGTGTAGCTTTTTTCTTGATTTATATACAAAGGAGAGATGGAGTTAGTTTTAAGGAAGGTTAAAAGCAGAAGTAGGCATTTTCTAAACCTAAGTGATTTCAATTTAAATGGAAGTGGGTAGATCCAGGTTGAGGTAAAAATTGAATGCTATTTCAACAGAAAGGTAACTGAGATAGAGGAATCCTCAGGGGCCTAACAGAAATAATTATTCTGTTACGGCAGGGATGGATGCTCTCTGACCCAAGAAAATAATAACTGTTGATTTTACAGAGGTTTATCCTTTTTCAACAGAAAAAAATAATGATGTATACGTATGGTGTTTGTGTTTCATTATCTTTAACTGATCTTATTGGATATAACCTTTCAGGTTTAGTCGAGAACAAGTTGTTTGAGTTACAACTACAATTACAATCCGGAGTCTGTCGTAACGGGTGGCGCCATTAGGTGGGCTGTAGAAGAGCTCAAGGCATATAAGGCCCAAGGAACGGACGGTATTCTCCCATGCATGTTCAAGGAAGGACTCAATGTTCCACTCCCCCGGATCAGGGCATTGCTCACAGCCTCTCAAACATTGGGATATGTACCAGAGACGTATAGGAAATCATTAATACTTTTCATTCCTAAGATTGGGAAGGAGGACTATAGTGTCGCCAAAGCATATCGACCTATTAGTTTATCCTCCTTCCTATTTAGATCCTGGAGAAGTTGGTGGCAGTTTTCTTTACAAGCAACCAATCAACCCCCTTCATCCAAGACAGCACGCATATCTCCAGGAAAATATACTGAGAATGCCCTGCACTCCTTCGTTGGGAGCATTGAAAAGGCCTTATCACATAAGGAGTCCGCATTAGGACTCTTTTTCGATGTAGAAGAGGCATTCGAAAAAACAAGGCCTGAGGCAGTCTTTAAAGACTTATTAGACATTTCTGCTCCTAATGCTATAATCAGACTAATGCTGGGTCAGATTTGTTCTTAATAATAGAATAATTGTTGTTTCGGAAGACGGAATCAGGCTACAGGCGCAGGGAGTAACTGGATGCCATCAGGGGAGTTACATCTCACCGCTACTATGGTGCCTAGTAATGGATAGCCTGTTGAGAAGACTTGAGGATACTGGGATATTCGCGCAAGCTTTTGCTGACGATGGAGTGATCCTCATTATTGAAAAGTTCATGAGTACCATCATGGAACTAATAAGTCACATGTAGTGTAGTACAGACATGGTGTACTGAAATGAAGCTTTCAGTAAAGCCATCAAAGATAGAGCTGATTCTATTTACCAGGAAGAGGAAATTGGGTACATTTCACACCTTGATTTTCTTTGAGAATTCATTATGCAAGTATTGTGTGGTGGACAGCCCTGCAAAGGGCTTCCCTTGTGGGTCAGTGAGATCCAGAGGATGGCCTGTATTGACATAACTGGGGCATTTCGCACAACACCGACTAAGGCATTAGAAGTCCTGCTTTCCTTAATACCGATCCACTTATCGATTAAAAAGGAAGCGGTATTAGCCTATCTAAGAATGAAAGAAAAGACATTGGATAGAGACAAGAGAAGTTACCGGTCACTAGACAACAGCCAAAGTGGTGGAAGGCGAGTTACCAATACTACAATACCGCTCACCACTACAGGATAAAATACCCACTCTAGTTACCAACACCCAATGTAAGAGGATTGGGTACAGAATTTAGTGGAAAACCCAGAAGATTATCTGCCCTGTTTCACTGATGGATCGAAAATGGATTCGACAGGACTAACGGGGCAGGGATTTAAATAGAAGAATTAGGCATAGAACTAAGCTTCCCACTGGGCAAATACTGGACTGTCTTCTAGGCAGAAGTGTTTGTCATCATGTCGGCAGCTTTATGTCCTGAAATCACTATCTGTGAAAGGACTGGCATCATCATCTTTTCACATAGTCTGTCAGCCCTTCAAGCCTTGGAGTCACCTAAGGTCACCTCTACCTTGGTAAGAGAGTGTAAACAAGCCTTAGAAGCATTTGCGTGGTTTAAGAAGCTTCAGTTAGTGAGGATTCTAGGACATATGGGAATCACAGGTAATGAGAAAGCTGATCAGCTTGCTAGAAATGGGGCTGAGGGCCCTCCTATAGGACCAAAACCATTTCTAGGCATTTCTAAAAGGCATCAGAGAAAAATAGTTCTTGACTGAACATGGAAGAAAGCAGGTAAGGAGTGGAGGGAAAGTATAGGGCTGAGACAGACCAAGATTTTAATAACTAAACCCTCTACTTTTAAAACTAAGTGGCTGCTAGGCCTAAACAGAAACGAGCTGTTAATAGGAGTTCACACAGGTCATTGCAGACTTAAAAGACATCTCAAGATATGTGGAGTAGTTCATGATGAAACCTGCTGCTTATGCGGACGGGCCCTGGAGACTGCCTTACATAGCAGACTGTGCAGGTATGCATCACTAGGATGCATGCTTCGAGGTTCTGATAGAATCACAGGAAATGAGGCTTCCTCTATAGATTGGCCGTAAATTTTATCAGAAAGTCAAAAAGGTTTGACATAGAGGAATCAGATACATAAAAGAGCCATTTCATTGGTTTGTCTTGGGGATGGCAAAAAGGACCAATATACCCACTTACCGGACTTGTTTCCCCCACCAATACCAGTACCAGTTGAATCATCAATAGTCATAGATGATAATATCAAGTTCATTGTCAGTATTCCAAGTTTATTATATTCACCGATATAAAACAAAATGGATAGATTTAAATCTAATATGGTTTGAAACTACTAAGAAAACCGCACTTCTCACAATTTTCACATTGAGTCGAAAAAATCCTCGATCGTTTCAGTACATATGTATTTATATTCTTAAATGTGGCAATACCTCCCTGTACTAATTTTCCAAATGAGCCGTTAACAAAAGTTGGAAAATAGACTAACTCAAATTTCAACAGTTTTCAGAAAAATAGTTTTAATAATATCTGTTTAAAATTTTTCTTTTGCAATAATATGACAGAAATATGAACATTATATTCTGTCCATAAACATTACTCTAATGCTAAATTGTTATAGAATCAATATTGGAAATATTAAGAATGATTTTAAGGAGTTGTCATCTGCAAAGCTATAAAGATTGAGTAAAATAAAAAAATAACAGGTGACAAACCAATTTAATGGTCGAAAGCACGACCAAACCATTTCAATCAAGATCCATCTGATTTTAAAGACTATTGCTTCATATATTGACACACCGAATTTAGTAAAGATCGATAAAGCGGTGTTTCAGAAAATCAAAAAATTAGAAAATTCGATTCTATAAAGTAGCAGTTCCGGTCAGCCGATTTTATCGAAAATGTTGGTGTATCATTTCAGGCATTGGCCTCGCCTTAAATATTTCATTTCCGTTCTTGTTTCTTTGGCTAGGTTGTTCACGCACACAAATCTAATTTTGCGATACTTATGGTATTTCATATAGAATCAATCTGGAATTTCGGTTTCGTACGACTATTCGTTTTGAGCTGGACTGTTCGTTCACACATGAACACAGAAGTTGGTTATTTCGATTCAGAAGACCACAAATCGTGTATTTCCAGTGAAAATTTGAACCTGGAATTTTGCAAGATGGAAATACTTTCCTCTTCGATATATTCCATATAGACAAATTAAAGTGTTAATAAATTTGATTATTTTATTATATTATTGAAAATATGAAATTCTACATTGTGCCCTGCATAAATCATCAATCCTTATTCTATCCAAATTCTCCAAATTTCATCAGAAACTTTCCCATTATCCAAATCCTAAATAGCACAATTCCTACCCAGTTCCACCAATCTCTAGTGAACGCCTGTGGCTCAGAGACCTAGTGCTAATAATTATATTGGAGTTCTGGCAATAGCCAGATTCTCCACAGAATTCCTGACATCTGCGGCTATAGCAGCTTCCACTGACTATCCCTCGCTCAGCATTCACTGGCATTCAACGCCAGTGGCATGATTGAGATAAAACCTCTAGAGACGCCTGTATTTTCATAGGATCGGAGTTGTTCAGGCTGATAGTAAATAGATTCTATGTAAGCCTGCTTCGCTATCCTATGTTTAAAGATGTATATAGATTTAATGAACACTATTGATATTTCGATTTATATTATTGCATATAGTTAAATTAAAAATATACGTATACTTTATTATTATGGTTTGGCAACATAAATTGAACCAGTATATGCGATGACAATAATTCTCACTTATATTAGTACTATATTGAAAAAATGGAGGCTGATTGACCTATGAAAGTGTAGTAAAATATTTTCTAGGTGTGAAACAAAGTTAATATTCGATTTTAGCACTTAAATACGAACTTTAAAAAAAAAACGAAAAATAAAATTTTTAGCCTATTTTTAATAATTTAAATTACAATTTGGCTTTTTCATAATTACTAATTGATTTATAATAAAAGGAAAATGGTCCGGGTGCGGTCAGAGAAAAACCCAAATAGCGATTAAACTATTTATATTGAACCAGCGTTTCGCCTCACGTTGCAAAGCTTCATCAGGGCTAAAAAAATACAAATACCTAAATGATGTAAACATAAATGAAAAATTAAAAAGATCTAGTGAAACGTAAAATTGAAATAAGAATAATAAAAGGTTGTAGACAATTAGTGGAAACGGAAATACTAACAAATAAAAAGAAGAAAAATAAAATACAGTACAAACTAAGAGATAGAAAAATGGGGATAAAAATAAAATCAAGGATAAAGGAAGATAATGGACAAAACGGGAAACGTACCTTTGAGACTGGAAGTCAGTGCGAAAGTGAACTGTTGACAGGATGTTATAGAGAAGTAGTGGGGATTGACAGTTAAAATAAGTTACATTTTAAAATAATTTTAAGGTAAACATTATTAGAAAATTTAAGAAAATATTAAAAATAGAAAGTTTTTCTTTGACCACACCCGGACTACTTTCCTTTTATTATCACGCGGTCAATCTGAGATCTTCCAGTAAATTGATCTAGATTTTCTGTAAATTTACTCCCCTTTCTCTATTAGCAGTATCCTTAAGTTAGACAGAATTTTAATGTATTGCCATAACGTTACTTAACAAAAACAGTATTAGAAAAGAAAAGATGAAATTTAAAACCAACCGAAACGTATAAGCTCTATAAATTTGGGGTTCATAACACAATTATTTATTTTCTTAAAAAATAAATTTTTTTTCTCATAGTTACGTGTAATTAGCGAAGTTTCGTACAAATAACAGAGTTTTTATACAAAAATTGATATTAAAAACAATATAATAAAAGATATGTATAATGAAAAATCTTAAATACAATTTAAGAACCACATCAATTTTTAAAAACTAAAAAATGCAGGCTGTTCATTGATTTCATTCTACCATTACCTTATTTTGTCAATTCTTCATAATAAATTGTAGTGATAAATTATAACAGTGAAAAATTAACTGTAATTAAAAGTTTTGATTTTTAGTTTATTATGAAGAATTGACAAAATAGAGTAATTGTGGACTAAAATTAATGACATGGGTAGAATAGCCTGCATAAAGATTTTAAAAATTGATGTGGTTCTAAAATTGTATTTATGATTGTCCTTGAAGGTGATCGAATTGGCCGAAACGTCGGACTTATAAAGACATATAAATTGTTTTAAGGCTAAATTTGGATAAAATTTATTTTATTTAAACAATAATGACCAGTCTCAAGAAAGTGTAAAGATTA
This sequence comes from Halyomorpha halys, assembly GCF_000696795.3. Taxonomy (NCBI): domain Eukaryota; kingdom Metazoa; phylum Arthropoda; class Insecta; order Hemiptera; family Pentatomidae; genus Halyomorpha; species Halyomorpha halys. Next base: position 169,232 of record NW_027106407.1, on the reverse strand, counting down.
TATATAAACTACAGTTTAATTTATTTCGTTGGTGCAAGTACATTCGATAAATTGTATGTATATCCCATGAATTGGTCTATCAAAAATGAATAAACAGTGCAATATAAAGTCTGCTAACAAAGCTTATTGTTTTTCTAACCATGTCATGGATGAACATTAAACCAATAAACTAAGGTAAACGGAAATAATCGGTATAATAAATAATCGTTACGACTGAGTAACATTTAGGGTCACAATTCAACAGAAAATATAAAAATAGCCAATTAAAATGTCTGTGTTGTTCTGTTAGTCTAGTTGAATAATATTATTTATTCATCCGTATTATAGAGGGAAAACAGGGAGGATAATTTATAGGGAAATTCGTTAAAACTTTTTCTTTAAAACAGTTCTGCGAGCTGCAATGGGAGATTCATAAATAAAGTTTGCGTGAAAATTTAACAAACCAGGAACAGTTTTTTTTAATTTATTTTTTACTTGTTCATACATTCAGCGACGGTACATTCTGTAACGACTAATTAATAAATTCCAAAAGTTTATAAGGATACATTTACATGACTAACTGAATTAAAATTAAACCATACATTATTTATTACACTGAAAAAAATAGTTTTTATACACCATTTACTCTGTTATTCCGGGTTAGAATCCGGATGTGGTAGATAATTATTTATTCTGTTACCATAGCCATGAGTCAATCCTGTTCGGAGAATATATAACCTTGATCCTTCATGGGTTGTAGCGGTGCAGATATTCATTTTATATAAGATTTTATTCAATCACAACTTGATTTCAGAACTTTTTTAATGTTTTATATCTACTGAATCAAAAATAATATAAAACCTGCAGGACACCCAATTTCGTATCTAATAAAATTTGTGTTGGTTTTACCAGATTTTAGTTAAACTTGTTGGACATAAAGAAAACAATGATTGGATATTATAAAATTTGGTTTATAATGATTTTGTCTTTTTATTTGGAAAAACAAGAGAAGGAATCGATAGCTAACAGAATGATCTTTAGATTTCAGATTTGTCTTTTCTTTTCTATAAATATACTACACGTCAGTCAAGACTAAAGGGATTGCATGTTTGCTGAATTTAAACATTTTTTAGGTAAATTGTCGGGTGCTTCGAACCAAAAGTTTAGTCTAATTTCACCAAGGTTACATTAGTCATGAAGTTTTGTTCGGCGATATTATAAGTGATTAGTTTATAACATTTTAATGCCTTATTGGAATTGTATCGTATGTAGAGTACGTGGTTCAAGTTTCAAAGCTGTTTATAATATTGTATGTATGTATACATGTTATAAAATGAGGGATTAAGTACTGATTCTTGAGTTATTTCTGTTTATTTAAGTTGGTTTAATAGTAGAAAGTTTTGAAACTTTATTTAAAAGGAAGGAGATTTCACACTTTATTAGAACCATTTCTAGCTTATACTTTCCCGATTTGCTTAGTGCGAAACAAAATAAGTTTTAAATCTCTACTAGCGATCGATTCATTCTCTTTCTTCTGTATATAAATAATTTAATTACTTGCTTATATCGCATTGTTAACAATAACTTTACAAGTATAGTAGAACCCTGCTTAGATAGAATATTGGGGCCAGGACTAAGATATTAGTAATTGAAAATTCTTTGAATGTAATATGTTAAAATTATATAAATATTTCCACTGGTATGTACTTCATATGAATAATTATTTGATGTGAACCTAGATGATTTAAAATGTTCTTACCATTTAATTAATTCACTTTATGTAATCATACAGAGCCATCGGCCTGATTCCTGAATGTTCTAAAACCTTTGAGAAAATATTATAAACAAATACATCAAGACTGTATTATCGAACAAACCAGGGTGGACCCGGAGAGAATACCAACGGCCAAGAAACATGCCCAACCCTTGGAGGAGGTGAGAACTCGAAAACGGTAGAAGAGAGAGAGCTATCAACGAAGAAAATAGAAGAAGCATAGCTAAATCCAGAAGCAATAGTCGGCGGGAGTAACGCAAGTGTCACGGTTGTGGAAAGATTGGGCATTGAGTGGCGCATTGCCCGCGCACGAGGTGCTTTGAATGTGGCAATGAGGGGCACATAGCCAACCATTGCCCATATTTGTACCGAAGAAGAGATGTGGGCAGTGGCGAACCAATGGAGATCAACGCCCAAGAGATACGGAGAAGCCACTGTAGGTCGAGTAGATCTTCAGATGAATCTACGCAAGCATCAGGAGCATCAGAGTCCGAAGAAGAAGTCGAGGAGCCAAGGAACCGAGGTAGTCTAGAGAAGAAGGTAGAAACAAGAGGATGAAAACGAGGGAACGGAGGAGAATGGAGGCAAGGGACTGGAGAGAGGAAGACGCGAGGCATCTGAAGGAGTTGTCAGCGGAGAGGCGACCGCACACTGCTGAATTATAATGTGAGAGAAAAGAGCGCCGGTCTGCATATAATAGAAATAGCAGGAGTGAGGTGCCTAGTGTACACAGGCAGTTCCAATCTTGTGGCGAGAAGGATTCCAAAAGCTCTGTGATGGAGAGAGGACACACAAGATTCAGAAATGCCAATTTCTCCAGGAGGGTAACTCGGGAGAATTTAAAGGTCACAGATAGGCGGGGAACAATCAAAATCGAGACGATTGTATATAGAAAGTTGGGGTCTAACAGGAGATAATGCGATACAAGGGTCCGTCCATTCAGGGTGATTATAAGAGAGCACAATATTGTAACAGTAGAAAGTATCAGAGAACACCAAAAGAGGAGGAATGTCCATATTGAAGAATTAAAACTTCCCGCAATGACAATATAAAAACTGTGTTCTCATACTTGATTAGATCACAGAGAATTTAGTTATTTATTCTATTTATTGTTTTTTTTGTGTGTTTTAAGGTTATTATTGATTTTTGTAAATATTGTATTTTT
>NW_027106407.1:162063-163105 GCF_000696795.3 Halyomorpha halys | reverse complement strand
ATTCACAACAATGAATAAATATCTGAATTCAATATGTGAACTGGTTTATTATTTCAAATATATAACATTGGATTGATTTTAATTTATATTTATGTAATATTAGCATAGAGTATACGTTGTCACGGCCTACACGGGCACGGTTTTTTTTTCTTTATAATTCAATGGAAAAATGTATCAACAGCATATTTATTGTTTAAAAAAAAGACGCTCGAGTTCATTAGATCATATTGTTGAGAAGGAAAATAAAATGAGGAGGAAATTAAAAAAAAAAAAAAAGTGGTCGGTAAAAGCCTTGATTGTTTTCTTAATTTCCTGCCATCTTAGCCCTTCCTCCTCTAGAGGGAGCTCTATTGTCGTGGTTATCATCTAAATATATTTCCTGATAGTACCAGTTGCATTTGGAATCTTAATACATTATTAATTTTCTTTGGTACATTATTTTATGAATCTTAATAACTGATTTTTATTGACGAAAAAACTCGTTATATTCCGAATAAACATAGATATATATTACTTAGACACGCCTTGCCCTTAAGTTATAATTTATTCTTACCTTTAGTCGAGTCCACTCTATACTTCTTACTATACGTGGTTTAATGAATTTATTAGCTTCATGATTATAAATTTATTAGTTATAAATTATTATCTTTATTAGTTGTATTTTATCAATTAATTTTGACAGTCTGTATATAGTTGTCTATTGTAAATTATCTATGTTTCAGTTTTTTTTAGTAGCATATTGTATTTCAGCTATATTGTATAAATTAAATCATTTATTTGATTTTTAGAAATGGTTTCAAAATTATATAATTTTAGTTTATAAGCCTTAGCAGCCTTTGTAATGCCATAATGATTGATAAAAGTATTTATCATCATATTTTGTCACCGACCGATAGATCGGCATCTGGTAATTTTCTATATAAATAATTTTAAACAACTTTCGCAAGTTTGTTCATAAAAATTTATTTAATAATCGTTGATAATTAATACTTATTTAGAATCTGAATATCTCTTCCTTTATTTTGAAATTATGATATCCAAT
>NW_027106407.1:159918-161140 GCF_000696795.3 Halyomorpha halys | reverse complement strand
CCTACGTAAAATACTTGATGCTCCTTATTAAGTTACAAATAAACTCATTCCAAACTCCTTACCCATCCTCACCCATTGATTCTTAATCTTTCATCCTTAACAATCCCTGATAATCCTCCGAGGCGTCTGAAAATAAGATGGCCACGGGACCTTCTAATTTAAAAATACTTGAAGTACCACCAATGGATGGTTGCTTTCCAAGATTTTCAAGTGTATATGAAACATACAACATAGTAAATATGTATAATTGTATTTATTATTTGTACAGTTGTAAATCACATTAAATAAAAAAAAAAAAGATTTTTTAAAAATTCTTTGTGTAATCAATAAAAATAATCATAAATAAATTATTAGTATTGATGCTTGGAATCGGTAACTTATCTTTCATTTTTTTTTCTTACTTCCTAAATCTGCAATACTCCCTTCCTTTGCAACTAGGTACAAGAATGGGGAGGGACCGCTCCACTGGAGTAACTTTAAGCCGTTAATGAAGTTGCATAAAGTTATATTGATTGCGGGAGGTGAAGAGAAATAGAAATATATATATCGTTGTTTGATGTATTGAACTATTAAAAGTAATTTCCAAAAGTGTTATACCTTCGCTTAAGCTATGATATTTCACAGGCCGAAATATCAATATTAAAATTTTTATACTCCTTAATAAAATAAAAAATCAATGTAATATTCTTGATACATATCTTCTCAATCGTCTTTTCGATTGCAAAAAGGTTTCTGAGGTTTACACGTTGGGATTGGAATGGATTGCTAATCACGGAATTGTTAATCAATAGCCGTGATTAGTATGTTACTTTTATTTGTTTATCAAAAATTCAGAAGCCGAATAAAGTACATTTCGTAGAGTATAACATTTTTTAAGTTGATAGTATTTAAAGATTAGTTATTCAAAGTTAAATTGAAACTGATTAGATATTAATGATCCGAATTGAACCTCATTAACACTACCCTTCCTCGTGGGTTGTGTGCCCTACTCACAAATACAGGCCTAAATACACTCGTAAGATAATTTTCCCGAATGCTAATGCAAGATCATGAATATTCGGTTTAGCCGCTTTGTATTTATTTACAAAAGCCTCCGTTGTTTAGGCGGCCATTTCGACCTTAGCATCCGCAACCAACTAAGTAGATAATCTATAACCTCCTTCTGTAATTCTACAATTTCATTTTTATTATTATTTATTTATTAATCATTCTGTCTCTGTTT
>NW_027106407.1:151040-159588 GCF_000696795.3 Halyomorpha halys | reverse complement strand
ATCGGTTACATAGGGAACATTTATGGTCTGGTTAATTATAATTTAATTTTTTATAACTCTTTTAGAAAATTCATTAATTTTACAAAATATTATTATATTATAATTATATCCACTAATAAAACTAGTTATATAGCATAATTACCTAAAAAACTTTGTCCTGGTTAGTGAAAATACTTAACATGAATTGTAAATGCTTTGCAAAACTATGTTTTTTAATGCTGGACTGCAACTGGACAGTAACAATCATCTGAGCTTGCAATATAATTGGGCAACACAGATTACAAAACTACTGGAGAGATTTGGAATGTTTGACCCATTATTATTCAATAATCAAAATTTGAATAAGGAAGTCATTGGCTAGGTGTCGGGAATTCGTCAAGGGTAAGGACTTATTGTAATCACGATTGACCATTGACCTATAACCCGTGGTACGGTTGGGTTTCCATTAAAATAAACGGTCCTCAAAACTACCTAAAGATCAGCTGCCCCATAGCTTACTTGAGAATGATTGCCTAACTACGACTTTCACATAAATATACTTTGGACCACCAGAAGCTCTATTTAAATTGTGAGAATTTTTATCAAACTCTTCCTCTTATCAAGGGATTAGTCTCTGTTAGTACCCTCACAATTGGATCTTAAAATTCTTTTTGCATACATTTAACTCAAAATCATATAGTTAGAGCTGGATACATTTCTTCTCAATAGAATGTATAGTTTTTGTATATTTTATATTGTTAATTATGAAGTAGACTTTTTTCGTTTACTGTGAGTAATATATTATATACAGCCTAGCTTGGGTATATTGTGTGTTATTAGTTTGTATAAATGATTTTAAATTCACTATTTTTGTAAAATAACAACAATAATATATCCCATTATATATTTTGCACGTTATATAACTCTATAAGTTCAGTTACTCAATAAGTAAATTATTTTCATTATCTAAAATTGACAAAAATAAAATATATACTTCATTTATTGATCCATTTTAATGAATCGTTTCAGGTTTCCAAGTGGTCTTGTACAGCAGTTCCCAAAGCGAATGCAAACAGATGTCACTTTTTTAAAATAGATTAAAAAAGGAAGAAAAACATTAAAGTTTAAAAAAAGAAATATAAAGTGTATTCTAGCATTTGCATTCCTTTGTTATTTCTTCTTTCTAACATATTCAACCACTTTAATGATAATTGTGCTGAAATTCTTATCTCGGAAAATTATTTTATCCTAAGAAGGATGCCATGAAAAAAAAAGGTTTGGGAACCGCTGGTCTAGTAAATAAAATCTACAATGTTAGGAATAAAAATTGATATTTATTATTATCTCATACCAAAATCTTGAAACATCAATACTATAAAAAAAATACTGAAACCTTAAAAGGTGTTAAAAAACACTGTTTCTTTTTCGTTCACTTCTAGGGAACGAAAAAGAAAGCAATACATTGAAAAATATAGACCTGTTTTCACAACGCCCGGAATTCAAAGCCCTCTAGAGAGATATAGTGCTTTGGGAAATGGTGGGGGTTCTCTAATAATGATTTTAGATGAAAATTAAATAAGAATATATACTGAATATAATGAACATTCTTTAAAAAATAATTAAATTATTATATTTACTAGTATTTAGGCAATGGTACCAAATCTGAACAATATATGGTACCATATCTGTTCCATCGTTTACCAGAAGAACTAATAAATATATCAATCACAAAGAAAGCGGAAAAAGAAATTCTTGATAACTTATTTTGATTCACCAAATGAACGTTTCCGCATGTAGTTCACTCCATTTAATGAATCACTCCATTCCGATTAAAATTAAGTACATATATTTGTGTGTGTGTTATATAATTATATATATTATTTATTTAGATATACTTAGATCCTTATTTTTATCATATTCTTGTATCATTTTGTTTTATTGTATCCTTTAGCTGCTCTTTAGTTTCAATGCTCCTTTCTTTTTTATATTAGACATCCTGTTACATATTGTATATATTATTGTATGCAGTATAATATAATATATTTTATTCTTATTTTTAATCAAATTCTCTTTATATTTATTTCGAATTCATTAGCTCATTATTGTTAATTCACTAATTGTAACTTTGAATCATTATAATTCACTTTATAAGTTCTTTAAATTATTTTTATATATATTTTGTTACTTTCATTTTATTCATTCTGATTGTCATTTTAGTATTTGGTTGATTGAATTACTAGTTTTATCATTAGAAAATAATTCATGTTCTAGCTTAATAATCGTAGTAGCCTCCACAGCGCCCTAATGATCAAAAGTGTAACTAATACATTTCATTTATGTATATTATTTATATGTATTATTTTAACTCAGGTCAGACCTTATTGGATATACTTTTCTGAAAAGATTTTGGTAGGTGATTTTTGTACAGATACAGATAAGATGCAATTAATGCCCACGCAAAAAGTGACTACCGAGCGTTTTGTAAAGGAGTATGGATGGTAAAAACATATCTCAACCTACATACGAAATTTCGAATCAAAGAGAATTTATCCACTACTCTATTAACAAGGCGACAAGAAGAAGAAGCGTAAAAAATCATCGAATGTATATGTAAAATCCGTTCGGGAACATCGCACTATATACTAATAAGGATACACGAGTATACATGAATTATGATCTGTTGTACCATATTCTTTTGCAAAGACGCGTACCTAGATGGCTTGTGAGCCCAAAACACACTGAAACTATTAATATATTTGTTTTTTAAATTGTACTAAACTTAATTCACCTTTTATTTATTTACTTATTAGAACAATTTCCAACTGCTAAAGAAGAGTGAAAATTATTTTTTATCTTAGTAACCTGAAAGGTTTTAAGTTAATGTTCCAAATTACTATCAATATTTTTGTTCAAGCGATAAACCACGACATGTTTTTATTTTTTTTTCTTTGCACTGTCTCGTAACTGAATTTTTCGCGGACCCGTTTTTCCTGTAACGTTTTTGAGCAGCGAAATATTTTCTGAAGTATAGATTTATAAAATATTGCGCACGGTTCAATCTGTCATTTCAACCACTGTGTCCTGTAGAAAAACAAGTTAGAGATAGAACACATAGATCCGTGCACTAGTTAGGGCTCAACCTGAGAAGATAGTCCATTTTTTATTCTATTATAATAAAATCGACTTGTGGTAAACTGACCCCACGAGGGACACTCAGCCTTAGTACTTATCTAGCTTAAAAATTATATAGCCTCCACAAAGCCATTACAGTCAAAATTGTAATCATTACATTTCACTAATGTCTATCATTTTTATTTTATTTCGGCACCGACCCATAGATTTTGACATCTATTCGGACCATATTTGATGTAATTTTTTTAAATGAATTGAATCAAGTTTACCTTGTCTCGTTTATCTAATCAATTCAAATAGATTAATATAATATTTATGCTAGATAAAACAAAAAGACTAAACTGATCATAAACTAAGTTTAATAAAATAATGAGATGAATCAAAAATGATATCCGCGTGGTCCTTGCTGGTCGGTTCGTGAAAAAAATTACAAAAAACAATGAGACACAAAACCTAGAGAAATTATTTTATTATGAAATATGTCTGATCTGACAGAACCGTTCTTCGTATAAACTCAGCTTAAACATTGGTTGATCTCAATAAAAATCATTCAGTAGATGTGAAAAACAAAGCTAAAAATGAAAAAAAAAAGTATTCCCCATTTTAATCACAAGATACAAAATAAACACAGCCCTAAAAAAGGGGATCGTAAACAAATAAAATGGAAGGACAGAAAAGAATACCAAGTCCTAAGAGACAACTGGAATATAACCATATATTTTATCTTTTAAAATAACAAAGAGAATGAAAAGTCTATTCGACCGCGCTTTCAAAGAGTTTAATATCTTTCTACAAACATTCTCGCCCGAAAGGGAGCAACAATCCTTCATTCTATGTTTAATATCCAACCGTCCGCTTTTCAATTTTTCTAGGAGTCCAAAAGGAAGAGGTATTGGAAGATACCCAAGAAGCAATAGCATCAATAATTCAACACTTCTGTGAAAAAAAAATAATAAAAAGAAATCTAGATCTGTTGACCATCTGACTAGAGAGCAAATATTTCTCTTATTGTTCCAGTTTAACAGTAATTTTTATTTCAAAATAACAAGTATACAAATAATATCATTTATTAAATAAATAAAATGGTATACTATTTTAGTCTCAACACTCATTATTATATTAATAGTCCAACGTTTCGGCCAAATCGGCCATCCTCAAGGACAATCTTCAAATATAAATTCTTACATCAAAAATGTTTTGCAGGCTTTTATACGTCAAAAACACTCTATTATTATCAAACTTCATTAATTTTTAAAACTTTTAATTTTCGATTAATCAACACTATCACTATCATATAAACAAACTAAATTATAACCTTCCATACACTCGATGGAGTCTTCGAAAATTTTACAGCAGTTCAAGCGTGTTAGATATTCCTTCTTCTCTTTTTTGACATTTTGCTTTCGCCAATACTTAACTTATATATATATAATCCAGAAGGGAAATGATCATATCAAGGAACAATTTAGACTTAACTTTAATAAAGCATATGACAATACAAAAACAAAGATTTTGTTCAAGTGTAAGTAATTTATTTTAATATATTTATTATCCTTAATAAAATATTATTAAAACAAATAAATATAGCAATACAAGAACAAAGTTGTTATTCAAGCGCATGTTTTTATTCTTTGTAATTAAATAACATTTAAACTAAATAAATTAATAAGAAAAACTAAACTATATATATATATTTTTTATTTTTACACACGCACATATATATCTATTATTATTATTGGCGCGACAGACAGTGAAGGTCCAATGCCTCACGCGATGTACTTAGGAAATACATTGCTCGTTTCATGACGTGGTTTTCATAGGGTGGAAACCTATTGTTTGTGAGTGCCACCCATTGGCTAACGGGCCTCACAAATACCCGGGGGGAGGCTGCAAGTGAGTATTGTATAATTATATGCTTGAAAAAATCCCGGATAGGGCCGGAGACTCGAACTCACAAGTTTTGGGTTGGCAGACAGGTGCGTTACCATGCTGCTACCGCCACCCCCATATATCTATACATTTATTAAAAAAAATTAAAGAAAAAAAATTGATCTATTAATAAAAATTATGGAAAAATTGAATATTTGGAAATCGGCTAGGGATAGGTTTCGTTTGTCGTTAGGAACGGTGGCTAGAATGGAAGTATGGTTGAAATCAAATTGTTGTTGAGTTGTTTAGTGATAAGGAATGTTCGAAGATTTTAGAAGCATTTAAATTACGGGAAGAGACAGAATCTTTGTATTGAGTTATGCAGTCGCTAAGAAGGTTTCTAAGATGAGTTGCAATTTCCTAATGCGTAGAACACAGTATACGGTAAACAAAACAACAACGGTATTGTAGAGGAATTGGATCTTTAAGAAGAGGGTTGATACTAGAAAGTTTATTGCGGAATCAGTAGGAAAGTCGGAGGTTGAGGATAGAATAACGTTAGTATTTATAGATGTTATTGGAACGAAAGGGAACGCAAGTTGATATTTGTGTACATAAGAAAAATCTAAAGAGAAAAAATTTGATCTATTAATAAAAATTATTCATCAAAAAGTATCTATGTAAGGGGATGGTGAGTAATTTTGAAGAATTCGGTGAAAAGGGGGTACGAGTTTAATAATTTTAAGTGTGTCAATGATTTTGAGAGGGAAGTTATTCAGGTCGAAACGTTGGCCCAAATAAATACGTTTTACCTATGTGTGTGTCTTTACTGACCACACCCCGCACCATCTCATATCAATCGACAGACAACTATAAACACATTATTTAAAATATCAATTGATAATAAATAAAAGATGGATAAACTATTAAAGCAATTCAAATAAAATTTTTACATTCCGTTAAATCACATAAGTTTCAAAAAATATCAATGAAACATTTTTTCTTCTATTCCTAATGGTATTTTCAATGCCATTTGTAAAACTGGTTCCATATTTACTTCTAGCATTGTACTTTATTTTATTTTCCGCACCCTTATTGTCTTTGAGGGTTGAAAAGAAAGGGAGGAAATTAAATTTCAGTAGTTTACCCTCCAGGTCACGTTTTAAGAGAGAGGAAGATCGCTTTTGGAAAAGCAGAAGCTACCTAATTCAATAGACGCCTTTCACATATATTTATTTTACTTGCAATAAATGGTAATTTTACCGCACTAAAGTGCTAGGGTCGGGTATGAGCAGTTCTTTAAAGTTTCTCACATAATAAAACCTATTTCGTTCTAATTGTCTAATGGGTCGAGATATTGCTACCGAATGGTTGAAAGTTGGAGAAACTAGCAATAAAATCTAAAAGCAAAATTACTAGAGAAATATCACAGGCAAAACGTTATATGGGAAATTGCTCTATTTTATTATTATTTAATGAAAATTACAAAAAAAAAATTAAATATACAATGTAAATTGCAAAAATATCTGATATACAAAACTAGTCGTTAGTTACATGAAAAAACATCATAAGACCAATTTATTCATAGGTTATAATAATGAAACAAAGTTATTAGGAATCGATATGAGGGACTATTCACTTCAGAATTTATGCTGTTCTCATGAACAATTTATGAACTTTAAAAATATATATTTTTTGCAAGGTATGAAGGAAATTCAAAAGATTTATGAATTATTGTGGATTATTTGGATGCGGTATAAGAAGCGTTTGATAGATAAAGCGCTGTTGCTCTGTCGTGGGTATGTAAATATTTCCAAACTAAGTTTTTCGGGAAAAAACATATGTTACAAAACTTATTCTGACTACAATAACTGATTATAACATATATTAATAAATATAGATAAATCTTGCATTAATTTAAATCTGGCATAAGTTAAAAAAATTACAAAAACGAATTTGACCATAAAAGATTATTTGTAAAGTAAAAGGAAGAGTAGCTATATCTAACTATAAATTGTTATATAACTTCATAGTTGTGGCACAACTAAATGATTCTTAAAGGAAATGCAAATATAGAGTGAGATAAATGTTTAGAATTGTAAAAATTGTAAAAAAACGAAGCGTAAACAAAGATCAAATAACATTTCAACTTCTACCAACAAAGATGAAATTATCCAACTTTCTAAACAAGTATTGAGTTACCAGTGTATTGGTAGATTGTTGGAGTTATCTCATTCATCCATACAATGGGTAATTAAAACTTTGATACCGGATCAGTGGACATTTATCAAATTACTAACGATAAAGGGTATAAATACAAACTTGGTGCACTGCCAATATACGAGTACATATAGTTATGCAGTCTCTCTGGCTGTTCACAAAACCCTCTATTCTTCTCTAAAACACTGCCTCTAATATGCTTAATAATCATAATCAAAATAAATAGTAGGTACCTTTTAGACAAATAAAATGAAAACTCATCAATAATACATCTTTTGAATACAAAAAACAATATTAAAACCACAGGGGCAAAAACTTCTGGTTACAGCCTGTGAATTAAGTGAAATCATGCAGAAAACATCCGAAAATCTCGGAATGAATAGTTACCGAACCACCTTCATTAGGAAGAATGTATGTTTCTAGATGAGACAAAATTCAAAATGTTTCAGGGTTTATATTCCAAAAATTCAAATCCAACTGCTAAGCATGGTGGAAGTATTATGATTGAGGATTACTTAAGGTCATTTACAGCTGAAAGAGCTGAGGCATCACTGCAACCTCGTAACTGCAGCGGATTCGGCCTAAGGAGGTTGACTTTTATTTTATGGTGGCCCCACGTAATGACAACTCTCCCCCCTCCCACCATGGTTAGAATAGGATTTTTACCTCTAGGTACTCTGCCTCTTAAGTAAGAAATAACAAAGCAGGGAGTGATAAAAAAAAAGTAATAATAAAACAGGTTTGAAATTGCTTGAGTGGCAGGTAATAGAGTATGTGACTCCTATCTCTTTAGAGTTCCTAATATCATAGAGCTGATGTCTCACATTTGGGGATGTACATATTCACATATGTGCAGTTAGGCTGAGTCTAATAACACTCTGACATTAAGTGTTTCAAAAAGATTATTTCTTAAAAAAAAGCATATTTTTTTTAATAATTCAAAATCTATACATGCCCTGGAATATTATGTTTGTTGTGTACAAAATTAAATTATCTATTCAATAATTTATGAAATGAACAAAACAAGACAAATACAAGCTAAATCAACAAGTTGTCAAACAAGTTATTCTTGTCCGAATGTCGGGACTTCACTCACAGGCTTATTGCTCACTGTGAGACAAAAACGAAAATACCTTCGAAGCAGAAATTATTAGGGAAACAGCACTATGTCCAATTTTTAGGTTATATGTATATATAATTTGTATAACTTTAAGGTAAAAACTTGGGGGCATAAATAAATAATAAAGTAAAAATTAAAGAAATGAATATTATAATTCAAAGAGAGTGAACAGGAGAAGTGAAGGAGAGAGAAAGATGGTGAGAGGAAAAGAGGTTTATTAAAATAGTT
>NW_027106407.1:147112-150990 GCF_000696795.3 Halyomorpha halys | reverse complement strand
TTGAATTTATAATGATAATGAATAAACATAATTGTATTGTCACCAAAATCCAAAGTGTATACAAAATTTCAGATTAATCGGTTGACAGGAAGAGGGTGAAATTTGAATTACTAAATTTAACCCAAGAATAAATAATAAATAAAACAAACGTGGTGAGCTAAATAAAACCGTTTAATAATAAAACCGTTTAAAAACATCAAAGTTGTACTGCCCAAGTTCATTGGTTTGCTAGCTACACATCATAGTTATTCAAATCTAATCAAACAATTTTTGTTAATCTTACAACATATAGGCATAACCTGTAAACAATATATGAAAATAGTATATGACTTTTTTTTTGTTTCATCGTTTTGGTTCTTTTATCTTTTGATTCTTTATAATTTTTTTTTGTTCATCATTTTGTTCTTTTTTTTCATATTTTCTCTTTCAACCCAATGTGACTTTCTTTTTCTTCTTTTTTTTTTTCATATTTTCTCCTTCAACCCAATGTGACTTTCTTTTTTTTTTTTCTAAATAAATAAGAATATAAACTCGTAATATATATGCCATATAATTGATAAAAATAGTGATATATATATATAAACGTGATGTATAGTTATTGTTTGGGGGAACGTTTTAAAAATAGAGACACAAACCCGAAAATTATAAAGCAATACGATTTGTGAAAATTTTTCAAAGACTAAGTATACTACACCTGGAAAGGAGACTAAATTATCCAATGAAATTTTCTGACAAAATTACTTCACAATTTAAATATATGTGTGTGCAAGAACCATCAGATTTGTCCATGTTATTTAAACATTCAAAAGATCATAGTATCAAGATTGTAAACAACCTGTATCACATAAAAGTAATGAGAAGCCTTAGACTGAAGAGAAAAATATTTTTTTAGGAAGACTTTAAAGTAATCCTATCCAGAGGGATGTTTTTGCCCCTCAAGCATACGGTTAGATACCGAGGCGAAGAGGGGCCACGGAATTCTTTTTATTTTTGGTCTAATCAAGAAGAGGATTTATCAGAGATGGAAAAGAGAAGAGCTGACTGAAGGCTGAGGTTGTTAGGCTGATTTACCGCCGGCCATCTTCCTCTTTCTTTAGACCACTGCCCCCACTGGGTTTTTTCACCGGCTTCATTATGTACCTACTCCTGCCACCCTCAGGTATTCATTGCTTATGCCTGTTTTCCATCTACTCATCTAGTTCCACAGTGATGCAGGTCAAAAGATTTTTAAAAAAAGGAGATCTAAGGTACTCGAACTGCAATATATAATTTGACAAGCTTTAAAAACAGTATATATATAATAGTAAATATATAATGTTTGGAGTACATATAAAAAATTTTAATGTGGAGAAAAAATACTTTCTATATGATGGTTTTAAAAAAAATATATATATTTTATAGTTTTCCCAAATGGGAGAGATATTTTTTTTTTAATAAATACGTTATTAAACTTTAAATGGATTTTAAGTTGCTAATTCTTCTTTAACTTAATTAGGATCTGAAATTTATGATTCGTTGCAGTTCTAAGTTACTAAAATGCAGCGGAAATTTTATAAGCTCCACATCTAAATCTTAGATTAAAACTATCTATATCTTAGAATATTTGTTATCCTAATCACTACACAGATTCTCACATAACACAAATAGCAACACTTGAGTATTTTTGAGAAAATGTACAGAACTAAAACGATCTCTTAAATCTCTAAAACGATTGAAATTTATAAGCCGAAGAAAAATAAAACCAATCCTAATTGAAAAGAATAAAGTAGAATTGGAAAATTGTGTAAAAAATGTTAAAAGTATTCCTTAAAGAGAATGTCAAGAATTTTCTAGGATTAATGGGAGCGAATATAAACCTTCTGACAGTCAAATATTTAAGTAAAATTGAAAGTTAACCAAGAAGTAGTTGTAAATTAGTTTCTTTAAATAGATTTTAAATTAAAACTATTTGTAAAGGATGGTAGTAAACATTTTACCAATGTTTGGGTGTGTGTAGGCCTAATATGGAAGCCATTTTCGAAATGGCCGCCGTATATCTTTTGGATTATAGGCAATAACCACTACAATATTACCAGTATTTACAATTTACAGTAATTATAATAAATATGTAAATTAGTAAAATTCAAAGAGTTAGATTGCACAAATTTTGATAGATCACAAGCATGTACATGGAAGTATATGTGATATTACGCCATTAGGGTGCCGAGAAATACTACAATTAATTTTTACTTAGAAACCGATTGATTTCAAATTATTCTTTTTTATTGAGTTTCGTATACCCAGATGTGAAATTTTTACCTATTAAAAGATTCCAATTTTGTTTTTTTTTGTTTCCGTACATTCTCATCAAAATTATTAGAAATTTTCTAAAGATCGGTATTAACATTTTGTAATCGTATTGAAACTAAAAATATTTATCAAATAATTTGTAGCATTTATTGCCATACTTCTATACCAGAGGTGCCCAGGTTTGTTCATATTGACATATATGAACAAGCCTGAAGTTATCATAATAGACAATAGATTGTAGCGCTGAACCCTTTAAAACGGACTTGAGGTAATGAAATTTTTGTATTTCACTGAAGTTTACATTATTATGTATTAAACGAGACCCAATTAGAAAGTTGCATAATGAATGTCGATTGGATGATGAATTGACCCCATATTGAATGTAGGTAAATTTATGGTTGGTAATATAATGCGCAATTTAAATTCTAATTTATTACTTCTTAGCTAGCGGTTGTTTCTCCTGTAATCCCAAAATACAAAACCTCATAATATATATTTCTGGTATCGATAAAGGCGACAATTTCGAGACCTATTTATCTTCTAAAATTTCAACTAGAGATTTTGCCTCTTTAAGACTTCCCTGAAATTTATCATGATCACTATCTAACCTAGTAAATTGGGCTTTAAATAAATTTAATGTTCCAGGACTCTCAGGAAGGAGGAAAACCCAATATTCCTAGTTTCTTTTGTATCTTGAGCTAAATCTAGTAATTCATCTTCAAGTCAATTCAGTTTTATTTTTATCAACTTTTGGTGCCATTATATACCTTACAAAAACTATAAAAATAAGAATTAAAATTATCATCAACACATTCCACAATAAAATATTTATTTAATTGTGAATAATTAAAAAAGTATCTGTCCCGGAGGACCAAAATTATGTTAAAGGTACCAAAAATTCACGATGTCTTTCTGAACGAAAGCTTTAGAAAAGAAAAAACAAGCTGGCTCAGATTATAAACATTTATTTTACTAAGCTAACAATTTCAATAAATCTGATTAAAGTAAAATCAAGAACAAAAATGTAATAAACTGTCCTTGAAGATAAAATAAAATGAAATGAAAGTATAAACAAAATTAATAATTAAAAAATTAAATACTGCTGAACATAACTTCGGGAGGTTAAAGACGAGATGGGTCCTTAGTGGGCCCACGTTTATATGGCGCTCTAATAACCATCATTACGCCGAAAGGGAATAATTTTGTATGGTGACGAAATCTGGTGAAGTACACAAAGGCGACTAGATGATTGATTTTAATCTGTTCATTGTTGTATTGTTGATAGGTAAAATAATCCTTACTGGCCGTTATTCCAGCACACAAACATTATAACACAAGTATTAAATACACACTTCTTACAAAAATAGAAAATAAAACAAAAATGCAATTAAATGAAAAAATTACGTATATTAACAAATATTTAAAAATTAATATTAAATATGGTGTTATTGAAGTATTTCAAGAGCGCAACATGGAATGCTATTTTATTGAAAAAAAAAACTAAAATGTTCCCTCATTTACGATTCAGTGGAAAATATTTTGAAAAACACTTACTGATTGATAAACAACATTAATTCATTTTTTTAAGT
>NW_027106407.1:137608-146332 GCF_000696795.3 Halyomorpha halys | reverse complement strand
TTGAATTTATAATGATAATGAATAAACATAATTGTATTGTCACCAAAATCCAAAGTGTATACAAAATTTCAGATTAATCGGTTGACAGGAAGAGGGTGAAATTTGAATTACTAAATTTAACCCAAGAATAAATAATAAATAAAACAAACGTGGTGAGCTAAATAAAACCGTTTAATAATAAAACCGTTTAAAAACATCAAAGTTGTACTGCCCAAGTTCATTGGTTTGCTAGCTACACATCATAGTTATTCAAATCTAATCAAACAATTTTTGTTAATCTTACAACATATAGGCATAACCTGTAAACAATATATGAAAATAGTATATGACTTTTTTTTTGTTTCATCGTTTTGGTTCTTTTATCTTTTGATTCTTTATAATTTTTTTTTGTTCATCATTTTGTTCTTTTTTTTCATATTTTCTCTTTCAACCCAATGTGACTTTCTTTTTCTTCTTTTTTTTTTTCATATTTTCTCCTTCAACCCAATGTGACTTTCTTTTTTTTTTTTCTAAATAAATAAGAATATAAACTCGTAATATATATGCCATATAATTGATAAAAATAGTGATATATATATATAAACGTGATGTATAGTTATTGTTTGGGGGAACGTTTTAAAAATAGAGACACAAACCCGAAAATTATAAAGCAATACGATTTGTGAAAATTTTTCAAAGACTAAGTATACTACACCTGGAAAGGAGACTAAATTATCCAATGAAATTTTCTGACAAAATTACTTCACAATTTAAATATATGTGTGTGCAAGAACCATCAGATTTGTCCATGTTATTTAAACATTCAAAAGATCATAGTATCAAGATTGTAAACAACCTGTATCACATAAAAGTAATGAGAAGCCTTAGACTGAAGAGAAAAATATTTTTTTAGGAAGACTTTAAAGTAATCCTATCCAGAGGGATGTTTTTGCCCCTCAAGCATACGGTTAGATACCGAGGCGAAGAGGGGCCACGGAATTCTTTTTATTTTTGGTCTAATCAAGAAGAGGATTTATCAGAGATGGAAAAGAGAAGAGCTGACTGAAGGCTGAGGTTGTTAGGCTGATTTACCGCCGGCCATCTTCCTCTTTCTTTAGACCACTGCCCCCACTGGGTTTTTTCACCGGCTTCATTATGTACCTACTCCTGCCACCCTCAGGTATTCATTGCTTATGCCTGTTTTCCATCTACTCATCTAGTTCCACAGTGATGCAGGTCAAAAGATTTTTAAAAAAAGGAGATCTAAGGTACTCGAACTGCAATATATAATTTGACAAGCTTTAAAAACAGTATATATATAATAGTAAATATATAATGTTTGGAGTACATATAAAAAATTTTAATGTGGAGAAAAAATACTTTCTATATGATGGTTTTAAAAAAAATATATATATTTTATAGTTTTCCCAAATGGGAGAGATATTTTTTTTTTAATAAATACGTTATTAAACTTTAAATGGATTTTAAGTTGCTAATTCTTCTTTAACTTAATTAGGATCTGAAATTTATGATTCGTTGCAGTTCTAAGTTACTAAAATGCAGCGGAAATTTTATAAGCTCCACATCTAAATCTTAGATTAAAACTATCTATATCTTAGAATATTTGTTATCCTAATCACTACACAGATTCTCACATAACACAAATAGCAACACTTGAGTATTTTTGAGAAAATGTACAGAACTAAAACGATCTCTTAAATCTCTAAAACGATTGAAATTTATAAGCCGAAGAAAAATAAAACCAATCCTAATTGAAAAGAATAAAGTAGAATTGGAAAATTGTGTAAAAAATGTTAAAAGTATTCCTTAAAGAGAATGTCAAGAATTTTCTAGGATTAATGGGAGCGAATATAAACCTTCTGACAGTCAAATATTTAAGTAAAATTGAAAGTTAACCAAGAAGTAGTTGTAAATTAGTTTCTTTAAATAGATTTTAAATTAAAACTATTTGTAAAGGATGATAGTAAACATTTTACTAATGTTTGGGTGTGCGTAGGCATAATATGGAAACTTTTTCGAAATGGCCGCCGTATATCTTTAGGACTATAGGGAATAACCACTGCAATATTACCAGTATTTACAATTTACAGTAAGTGCAATAACTATCATAAAAAAAAATTGAGGTTAATAACTTGAATGAAATTTATATTAAATTATCATAATATGGTACAACGTTTCGGGACCACTGTCCCATATTCATGTAGTTTAAACCTTATAATTTCATATAGTAAATCTTTTTACACTGTTCTCTCTTTTCTAACATAACTTATTTGTGCATCTTCACTGCTCCTTAGCACAGCCCTTACTCTATCCCTCTATAGAGTAATGGCTGTGTTTCTCCTGTAAACCAAAATACAACATAACATACATTTCTAGTTTCGATAAAGTGAGAATTGCGAGACCTATTTATCTTCTAAAATTTTAGCTTCCCTGAAATTTATCATGAGCATTACCTACCCTAGATGATTGGGCTTTAAATAAATTTAATTTTCCAGGACTCTCAGGAAGCAGGAAAACCCAATATCCCTAGTTTCTTTTATATCTTGAGCTAAATCTAGTAATTCATCTTCAAGCTCAGATAATTCAATTTTATTTTTATCAACTTTTGGTGCCATTACATACCTTACAAAAACTATAAAAATAAGAACTAAAATTATCATCAACACATTTCACAAAAAAATATTTATTTAATTGTGAATAATTAAAAAAAATATCCGGCATGGAGGACCAAAATTAAGTTAAAAGCACCTCAAATTCACGATGTCTTTCTGAACGAAAGAGCTTTAGAAAAGAAAAAAACAAACTGGCTCAGATTATAAACATATTTTTTACTAAGATAACAATTTAAGTAAATCTGATTAAAATAAAACCTTCAGAAATAAAATCAAGAACAAAATTAAAATAAAACTGTCCTTCAAGATAAGATAAAATGAAATGAAAGAATAAGCAAATAATTAATTATTTAATATTAATATAATAAGTATAAAATGAGATACTGCTGGACGAACTCCGATGGGTTAGGGATGAGATAGGTTCTGAAGAGAATATTACTCGCTCTGAAAGGTCAGAGACGATGTTTCAAGTACGATTGTTCAAACGTTGGTGGGCCCACGTCTATAAGCCGCTCTAATAATAATTGGCACAGAAAGGGTTTGGCGATCTGGAAATCTAGTGAACTATACAAAGGCGACTAGGTGACTGATTTTAATCCGTAGATTATCAAACACAGCTTCTTTAAAAATAAAAACACACTTCGAATGAAAATAAGAAATACAAAACAAAAATGTAATTAAATAAAAAAATTACCTTTATTAATAAATATTTAAAAATTAATATTAAATATGGCGTTATTGAAGTATTTTAAGAGCGCAACATGGAATGCTATTTTATTGAAAAAAAAAATAACTAAAATTTCCCCTCATTTTCGATTCAGTGCGAAATATCTTGAAAAACATTTACTGATTGATAAAAAGCATTAATTTATTTTTTTAAGTAGAATAAATATGTTAATATTTGAATCCTCTATATGGCCAAATTAGATTTTTATTTTTAATACGATTTGTAATCCAAATAAAATTTTCCAAATTACGAGGAACGTTGTTTTGTAAATATATTTTGGTAAAAAGATACAGGTTTTGGGAAACATTTTATTATTTTTTTATAAACTAAAGCTTTTTTTTTTTACTAAATTAAACTATCCTGGCTAGTCGGGGATTGGCATATTGTAATTTCCTCTGAACAGAGTTATTGGATTTTGTTGGGGTGTGAACCGTTTTAGATACTCTTCTTCCTAACCTAAAAAAAAAATCACTGAACAAAACTTGTTAGGCGATTAGAGTACAGTAATGTCAAAGACACTATATCTGGTATAAAACATTGCAGTAGTAAATATGAGCCTTTTAATTCTGGTTATGGAAGGATACCGCGCTTTCAATGGATAGATTAGAAAAATTACCTAGCTTGAAGATTGAAAGAACCATCTTGATTTTAGGATTGAAAGGAGAGTTAGAAAGTGACCGTTGATGCTATGTTGATTCTACTTTCATATATATGAAATTAAAAACTACTAAGCAACAATTCTCATTTTGACCAAAAATCTTTATATATATATTCTAGATTTTAATTTTTGTATCGATTTAAATAAGATGAATGATGATAATATTGGATAACTGATACAACCAGCTACTAAGGGAAGGAGGAACATTGTGCATTTCTATTTCTGACATCACAGAAAATATTTTATTTTAAATGTGGATTTTTTTTCGCCAAATCAGCTCAATATTTTACATTTATTTATTCAAAGAAAATATTTTAAAAATAAATTTGAAATGAAGTGAATAGCTTTAATAAAGCTAAAACAAAAAATAATTTCGTTGGAAATTTATCAAATGTTAAATATCGAGGATAGACGAAGATCTTGTATTGATAAAACTTGTATTTCCACTGTGCATGATAACTAGATTCACCAGAATTTGTTTGATCTTCGCGAATGCCTCTGTTTATTTATTTCTGATATTTTCCCTTCTAGGTATTCCTAGCGCTCACAGCCAGTAGTCAGTTTCCGTTACAATAAGTTTCTTCTTTATAATACCCAATACTAAACTTTAGTATTATAATGAAATTATTTCTTTTGGTTATTGGAATGATATTTATAAATTAAAGGAATGATTTGAACATTGACGTATTTTGTTTTAACCGCCTTTTAACTTTCACGACATAGGAGCCTTTACTTCAATTATGTAGCAAATGTGTTAAACTATTCAGCAATATTCCTCGTGATAGTTCTGTATCATCACAGGATATCATAAATTATTAAATGGAAGATAATTTGTATTTTATATTTTTACACTTTATTCTTGTAAAATAATTTTTAAAAATGAACTTATCGATCCTGGAAGTTCCCTATAAAACCCAAGGCAAAGATTTTGACTGAGATGCCTGATTAAGGCGCGACCTTAGGATATCCTTAGCAGGCACTTTGGTCAACCACCTGATTTATCCACTGACTAATGTCGGCTACTCATTTCAGAGTTGATTAGATCCGGGAAGCACCTGCCAAACCACAGTTCCCCATCCTGACAGCGTCCATTAATTTTCTGTTCAGAGAATTTAGTGTTCCAAGCCATGATTTTAACCTGGTTCATCCTGCCAAGAAAACCAGAGTTCAACCTACCTAATTGTCCCATCCCGTTAATATTTTCTTGGATCATTCGATTAAATACCTTTAAAAATATTTTTCTTGTGATTGAATGTTCTTCTTCTATAATTTTAAGATACCGATCGAATAATTTTAATAATTTCCCAACATTTGGTAGTATTTTCAGTGTAATACGATTTTGCAGGTTATGAGTTTCCATTTTTCTGGGGAGAATATTTGGACACATGCTGATAACGCTTTAAGCTTCATAACAATGTTATTTTTCTTTACAAGGCGTGGTCGTTTGACTATATCCCTTCATCCTGGTTTATAACTTGGTGGTCACACATGGATTTGTTAAAATAAATTACGATAATCTTTCCACTATCGTTAAACCTGTGGCTGTAACGCTCTTTACATCATACACCACTATAAGCGTTAGCAAGATTTTATCAAAGTATAGTCTGGATTTCAGGTAAGATATCCTGTAATAATAAACTCCCTAAGACCCGAATCAAGCTGTTTAAAGACATTCTTTCAATTCATTTCTTGATTATTTATTATTCAACCCTTAGGCATTTGAAAAGATGTCCTCGACACCTTACTCTAGAAATGTTCTTGGAAATTTGACCAATCCACCAATGGGTAGATCTCTATAAGATTGTATCTTGACGTTGTAATAAAACTCATCAGGTTTAATGGATGTGTATTTTACTTAAAACAGTTGTAAATAGAAAAACAACAATTATTTTGGAGAGGCATTACAATTTTAAAGATTTCGCCAAATGTAGAATTAATCAAAGAATTATAGCTAACCCAATAAAATAATTTATATTATATAGAACACTCATTCAAGTATTTCAGTATGAATCATTCAAATATCAACTACGAATAATAATAAGTCTATTATATTAATAAATCTTAAAAAGAGCCTCTCTTTGTTATAAACATGATAGTAATAAAAAAAAAAAAAAACTCAATCAAAAACTATTCATTGCCAGGCAGACCCGAGGTATAAATCCCAGACTGTTTCCTAGCCCAGACCGTAATTAGAGACCAAAGCCATATTTATCCAGAGCGGGGATTGGGGACTTGCTCAAGGATCCCTTATTCATGTTGTACCCTCGAAATGTATTCAACCTCCTTCCAGCAGTGTACCTTAATGATTCAGTCCATTAATGCCTTCAAAACAGTCACTCCTCGGCTCCAAAAAGTTCACATCATAATCGCCACGTGGCGGCAAAAATACTGCTAATGCATTTCGGATAGTCGTGTAAATGGCCACGCTTTCTGTTTGTGCCATTCCTTCCTCATGTTTTTGTTTTGCAAATTAGGTCATTTGGCTGCTCGATAAAAGCATATCTTTATGTTTTCTCTCTTTTTTACTATTATAATAAATTATTTAAAATTAAAAATGCCATAAATTTATTGGCCAAACGCAATAAATATATTTTTGTATTTTAATGTTTCTAACTACACCCTTCGTCGTAAATCCATGACCTCCTGGCCCACAGTATCCTTTAATAATACCCCACTTATTCCTGACGAACAGATCCGTTACTTAGGACGTCATCTGGACAAACGACTGACATGGAATACTCATGCAAGACTGAAAAGACAGGTAATCGATTCCGACTATCAAAACATTTGCTAGACAAACTTCCAATCCATAACAAAAAACTGATCTAAAGCCTATCTGGACATACGGAGTTGCGCTTTTGGGCCACCACTAAACCTCTTGAATCCAATCATTGCTGTCCAAAATCCTAAATGCTCCTTTGTCACAAATCAAATCATCCATCAGGACATCAATGTTCCATAATTTGCCGATTTGGCCAGAACCAGATACCAATCTTTCCATTATAAACTTCCCAACCACCCAGACTCACTTGTTTGTAACCTGGCTTCTCCTTCATTCCCTCCATCCCCCAAGGCATCTAAAAAGAAGATGGCTCGAGATCTTTTCTTTTTGAAATGTTATTGGAGTTCTGTCAATTGGTAGATTCTCCATATGTTTGTATCATATCAATTTATGTGGATATAAACTAAGAGAAAACTTACTGGTATATATTTTCATACAGTTGTAAATAACAATAAATAAATAAATTATATATATAAGTGTTTCTGACTGAGGATGAATTAAAATCTACTATATTTTGTTATAACCTGCATGCAATAAATCTGATAATGGTCAAAATACGAACCAAATTATTCATTAATCACATTTCATTACGCATTAATTAAATATTAAATTCGCCTTCACTTAATTTATTTCTATATTCGTAATTTATTACATTATCTGGAATAAATTATTAGACTTGAGACATTTTGTCTTAAAATATAGTATCTGATATTTTTTGTGTATTAAAGTTTTTCGTGATTTTTGATTTCTTAACCCTGATTTCATTAGTTTTTCAAAGAATGCGCAGGAAATTAATTTTTTTATAGAACTCTAATATTGGAAATAAGTTATGTATAGGCATGTAATAGCTGATTAAAAGTAAAACATAGTAACTGGCAAAGATGGACACCCCACACATTCTTAAGGATAAAAATATTAAATCTAATATTTTCAATATCAGTAATAGGTCTGACAAAAACAATTTTTGTAGTAGTAATGCTTAAGACCAAAACTATGGTTTCGTGAATGAGTCCAAACAAATCGGATCCAAGTTAGTCCTTAAGAAAATATTTTAGTATTTCTTTGTTAAAGTGAGATGCAAAAATTCATTTTTGTATTGTATACACGTTGCTCTGTGGCAAACTGTGAATATATCGATTTCACCTGCTTGCAACGGTTTTAGAACAGTCAGTCGGAAGGTTGCTGTTTTGAATTGAGTAGGTATAAATCAAATCACAAATTAGAACCTTTAGAAAGGTTTTTATTCATTTAAATGTAGACATAAACATTTGAACACAAATGAGAGGAAAACAAATGAAATAGATCAGATGAATATCACCTCGTGGTGCCAATTTCCGCAATTAAACAGTTGACTCAGAGCCATCCTTCCGTCTAATGAAAGCATATTGGGGGCTTCCAAGAGTTCGGCCTATTCAACCATATCCTTATATTTGCTATTTCGTACATTTCTTTTAACTAGGACTGTTGCATTTGGTATCAACTATGATGGGATGGAATTTCCGTTTGCAGTCCGACACGGGTAGTTAAAGAATCTTTCATGAGGTGTTCAGTTAGTATCAGTGCACAGTAATAAACGCAAAGAATGGAGTGCTCGAGAAATTTAAATGATTGGGAAAATGTGCTTTCTCAAGCATTCCATTCTTTGCGTTCATTACTGAGCACTGCTACTAACTGCACACCTCATGAAAGATTCTTTAACTACCCGCGTGGGATAAATATATTTTATTTGTGCCCACCACCCCCTCGTTCAACATTCTTGACTTGTTTGGAAGTAAGACATAGTTACTCTTCTTACTATGTTTTTATTATTTTTAAATTTTATTTCTTTAACTATAAGTCAAGTATGTGGCAATTGGTATTCGCAAAACATATACACAATACATAATTTGGTATAAAGTAACAAATGTTTTGTTATATTCCATAAAGTATAAATTTGTGTTAAGGC
>NW_027106407.1:124910-135958 GCF_000696795.3 Halyomorpha halys | reverse complement strand
AAGCTGTAGAATCAGAATAAGAGACCTAAAGCGTGAATAAGTGAATATATTAGTCACGATTTACACTACTTTTGCCATCCCTTTTAAAGAGTTCCTTTAATTTACTTTAAAAATTAAAAATCATCAGCTTACGGCCCGTGATACCGTTTTGTGCGGGCTGCTTAGAGATTATTAGACAAAACAGATTACTTTGAAACGACTTCTTTTTGAAAGAGATTTTATAATTTAATATAAATAACCTTATACCAAATATTCTGATTTATAGGTTCGATAAAATAATGCAGTGATTTATAGTTCTCAAGTTGATTGCCCAACTTGCGAAATTTAGGACTAAAAATGTCATCAAGATTCGGGAACACGTACCTATGAGAATGTGTTTTCGTCGATGAAGTTTATAAAAATCCAAAGTATATATATACTTTGTGATGTGTCTATACTTCATCTCGTGAGGTTGGCTACAAGAGAACTAGAGGTGGATATTCGTTCGTCGGTGAACGCAGCTGGTCGTCCACAATGTTAACACTAAATACATTTTGATTGTCATTGCAATGTTTGCATCGACTGATAAATGATAAAAATACTTTCTATTTATATTTTTCTTAGTTATATATTAGAAATACTTAGCAAACACAAGTATAATAATAAGTATATAATTATTATATAGCGTGCAATCTTGTTAATGTTTTTATTTTCGGTCCTTCAGGCTTTGTAAGCTGGACAACCCTGTTCTATAATATCATTAATACACTTTGACCATTTCGAATTTTTTCTAATTTATTATTCAACTTTTTATATCCTCGTCAGAGATATTGTTTTATTGTTAGATATATTATTTATTGAACTATTGTTTTAAAATTATGTTGAATTATTTTACCCACTTGATAAACTAGTCACTAATGAGTTATTATATTGCTATTGTTATATAGACTACTACATTTATGTATCATATATAATTATATAGACGAAAATAATTTTCGTTGGCATATACAACTTGGCAAGTTGAATACCGGTTCCAACCTTTCACTCTATACTACTCTTCCCTTCTTCTGTTTGTCCTTCTTTAACTTCCCAGATTGTCTCCACTAATAAGTGTTTATACTTTTAAATTTAATTCAAATTTGGTCTTTTGCAAATTACATTTAACCGCTTCAGAATCAAATTCTACCCTTCACTAATATGATTTACCTTCCCGTAAAGCAAATTCTACCGTCAGCAAATCATTTTTAAACGTTTAGTTTTTCTTTTAAATATTATAATGGTATAGAGTCTTATCTGGAGCATTTGTTTTCCCGTAAAGGTGGTATAATAATCTCAAAGTCAGCTTTGGTAATAATTAATAATGTTTGTACGGAATAGCAATTATTTTATTGAGTTTGAAAATTTATATATAAAATAATTTGTACATGGCCATGACCTATTTTATTGAATAATTAAATATCCATTTTGAGATTTACTATGCAAAGCCTAAAGAGCTTAAAATTAAAACTAGTTAGAATCCATCATCTAGTCAAGGTCGGATTATCTTCTTTTAAGACTTAAGTTTTTTTCCATAAGGCCGAGCTTTTATGGGTGTGGTAAAAGTGGTGATACGATACCAAATCCTTTCCAGGAATTCATTTCTCATTTAACTCTAAGCCTCTTTGAAAAAAAAAAAGTGTAAACAAGAAATTTTCATATACAGGAAACGAGAAAAAAAAATTTTGATTAGTTATAAAGTTATATTTATTCAAAGTCAGAAACGACAAAGATCTTCCAGGAACAAGGTCTATTCCGAGGACTGAGGAGATCGCAGAAAAGAGATGTTTCGAATTTATCCTGAACCTTCCTAAGCTAATATTGAAAAGACTTGGACTTGCAAATTGGGACTTTTAAATAAAAATAAAAAATATATATATCTGTTTTGATGTAGTATTTAAATAGATTTTGTGGTGAGACGAATATTTTTTTATTCTTACTTTGACAGAGACTGCTGTATTATTAAAATTTATTGATGTTATCGAATAAAAGTTCAAAAATTTATTTCCTATTATGAAACGACGAAAGGCACTATGATTTAACTGTTTCCGAGAAGGTGGTGATAAGTATAATACTTGAACATCAAAATACTAACTTGAAGGACATTCCGGCATTATATATCTATGTGAGGTGGCCTAGGATGGCCTTTTAGTAGTCTTTTACTACCTAGCAGGAGAGCAGTGGAGGAAATGTGGCCCACCTAATTTCAGACTTGTTCTGCTTCCCTTGTTCCGACTGTTAAACAGCTCCTCTGGGCTCTCTTAATCTCTTGAATTATGTTTTCCTCCGTCTTAGGCCTCCCTATGTGTTTGTTCCATGCTATAGGATTTCTCTGGTTATAACACTACATAATAGTGTTATGATTTTTAATGGTATAAAAAAATATTTTTATTGAATTAATTTATGTTTTCTAGGTTTACTATAAATAAATAAAGTACTTAACCAATTAATCTTTTTTTTTTTAATTATATACATACAACGCATATAAACGAGATTTAGTTGCGTGGGTCCCAATTAAATCTTTTTTTAACAAATCTACGTTGTTATAGTACAAGAGCCCAAGAGGAGAAAAAAGGCAATTACCTCATCCCAATTTTTGATTACTTTGATGAAAACTATGTATAATTACTTGTAAAAATTGATGAGTCTGTCATGTATAGGTAGGGGGAATAAAAAATGGCGGCTGTTTGAAAGCGATAAAAAAATTTAATTTTTCATTCGGAGCTCCTACTTAAAAAGTAGGAACAACACAAGAAAGCCTAAGAGAACGTCATTTAAAGATGAGCAAATTTAGCTAGAATATGAGCGCTAGAAGAGTAATTTACGTTAAATAGTTCTCGAGATATAGCTTTTTAAAAAGCAACGTTTCATAAAAATGTTGTATGGGACGTACTGAAAAATCAGTAATTAGTGAATTTATTTTGAAAAATCTATATCTCAAAAACCATTTGACATACAGATGTCTATTAGCACTCAAATTAAAGCTAGTTAAATGAGTTATGAAGTAGTTTATGATGCTTATCTTCGTAGGAGTAATAGCTTACATGAAATTTGCAAAAATAAATTCATTTATAGTTGTTCGGACAAATTTTCATTTGCCAAATTTATATTCATATGTGAATATCATAAAAACTACTACCCCTACGAAGATAAGTGTCATAAACTACTTTATAGTAAGTTAAATTTCCTTTATTTTGAATGTATGCAGACATATGTGCGTGTTATGGATCTATAGATATATTTTTTCAAAAATCCAACATTTTATACGAACAACTAGAAATTAACATTTGTTAGTTTATTTTGTCAAATATCATAAAAACTACTTCATAAATTTTATTGTTCAAATTACAGTGATGTTACAAGAATGTTTAGAACAATTTGAACTAAAAAAAATGAGCTAAATATTTTTTGGTCTGTATGTTTCAGAATTTGTAATGAATGTCGCAACCAATTTCGAATTTTCATGTTACAAATTATGGAGATAATTCCACAAAATTTCGTGTCCGCTTAAAACATCCGTTGATGTATTGCCAAGTTTTGAGGTCAAAGCGGAGATAATTAAGGGTTAGTATAAGTTAACGAATTGTTGAATCTTATAAATAAAACCGAAATGATATTTTCCAGTGTGGCAAAGTGATTACTTATTACGTAAACTGTTATTTAATTAATTATTAAGTATGCAGCTTTATCAATTGTCTATGTTGGATAGACTTCCTTGATAATATTATATTATATACACCGAAATGGGTTTTGAATAAGCATAGGGATGAAGCATAGCAAATATTACGATGAAGAGAATCTTAGAGAGCAATAAAGCGAGTAAAATACGAACATTCTGATGCTTTAGTTTAGCGAGGAAGTTAGTGGAGGAAGTTCTATTAAAATTTCACAATGTCTTTGCCAGATATTCAGCAATTGTCCAGTTATACGACTTGGTCGGAGCCAAAAGGAAGGCATTGTGTAAAGGGAAGTCTTATAACCTGTTTATATGCAGTAATGCAGAGTGACACATGCTCATTGTAGGTATTTATTTATTTTTTGATTAACGACCCAACCAATTTTCAAATTTGATTGGTTTGGCCGGCGCATGGGCATATGAATATTTAATTCATAACAATTTAGAATTGAGTGAATAGTTAAGAGCACAATACAATTTTTAGTTAACTGTTGTATTTTCAAATACTATAATTTCTGTGGAGTCAAACTGTCTACTGAGTCTCATTTGGAAATTTTTTTTTTATTTATTTATTGATATTTACAGTTGTATAAAAAATACAACAAGTATATTTGATCATAATGACATAATGATATGATACAGGATGTAGAGAAACTACCCAGTAGTAGAACTCTAAAAACAGTTTACAATATTCTTTTCAGGCGCCTCGGAGGATTGCCAGGAATGGAAGAGGAAGCAAGCTTAGAAACGAGTGGGTTTGGGTGGTTAGGGAGTTTGTAATGGGTTGAATCTTAAAAATAAAACCGAAATGATATTTTCCAGTGTGGCAAAGTGATTACTTATTACGTAAACTGTTATTTAATTAATTATTAAGTATGCAGCTTTATCAATTGTCTATGTTGGATAGACTTTCTTGATAATATTATATTATATACATAGAAATGGGTTTTGAATAAGCATAGGGATGAAGCATAGCAAATATTACGATTAAGAGAATCTTAGAGTTTAGCGAGGAAGTTAGTGGACGAAGTTCTATTAAAATTTCACAATGTCTTTACCTGATATTCAGCCATTGTCCAGTTATACGACGGTTGGAGCCTAAAGGGAGGCATTATATCTAGGGAAGTCTTATAACCTGTTCATAAGTAGTTAAGCAGAGTGATTCATGCTCATTGTAGGTATATATTTTTTTAATAACGACTCAACCAATTTTTGAAATTTGATAGGTTTGGCGCAGCGTGTGCAGCGTTTCTCCCCTTGCCCGCGTAAGCGTGCGCATGTGCAGCGTTTCTTTTCACCAGCATGATAACAGTTGAAATTTCGGTTGTAGTTACTAAGTAACTAGTTTTTAACTTTTCAGTTGACAGGAAGACTGACTCTATAAAATCTCTCTCAATTTTCTTAATATTTAATTAATAACAATTTAGCATTGAGTAAATAGTTAAGAGCACAATATAATTTTTAGTTAACTGTTGTATTTTCAAATACTATCATACTTTTAGAAAAGAAGAATGTCAAAATTTTGAAACGATAAATATTATAATTTCTGTGGAGTCAAACTGCCAACTGAGTCTCATTTGGAAAATTAATACAGGAAATAGTTCCACCCATCCCTACAATCCACCTCAAAGGTTGAAACGGACAAGAGACTTATTGTAAAATAAAAATGGACAATTAGAGTTCTGGCAGTGGTTAGATGCTCCACTCAAGTTGAGTGTTTGCGGCTTTAGCGTACTTGCTCAGCCTCCACTGACTCATGACCATTGACGTCGCGAGAGAGATGCTCTGGGATCTCAAAGAGTTCTGCTCTACCTCTCATTCGTGGGGCATAGAGTGAGCTCAGGGATCCTCACGTCGATAGTGTAAACATTGTATATAAGAGTGTAGATGTGACCGGATATTATTTTATTTATTTATTATTTCTTGTACATAGTTCGATTATGTTTAGATTAGATTTTTATTCAGGGCGATCAACATCTAGGTTATTACACCCTTTTTACTTTATTTATCTTCTTGTCTTTGACATTTGATAGTTATGTAGACTATTTCCTTTTTACACTGGTCGATATTGGTGGATTATATTTTAGTATAAAGTTAAGTTTCTTTCAGAACTTTTATTATCTTGTCTAAGGATTCTGCTGAGTATTTAAGGGCCAATTCTCTTCTACGGGGAATTTTATTATTTTCGAAGGCTTGACGAAATGATGAGCATTTTTCAATTATATGCTTTATCGATAATGGGGACTGCTGGGGTTTGCCATATAGGTTGGTCCTCTTTTGTGATTAAGTGGAGGTGTGTTAATTTGGAATATCCTATTCTTACTCTTGCAACAACCACTTCTTCTCTTCTATTTCCCCTTATGGCACTTGTTCACTTGTGTGTTGTTTTTTTTTAAACATTTCTTAGTTTATTGGTGAGTGGTACGTCAGCCAACATTGAATCCCAACTTTTTCGGATTATGTTCCTAAAAAATGCCTTTATGTCTTTCGGCTCGTAGATTTGGAGTGGTGGAACGTACATTGTAGCAGCCTCTTTAGTCGCTTTATCCGCTGCTTCATTTCCAGGTATTCCTGAGTGCTCTGGAGTCCAGAGAAAGGATACACTTTTTTAAAGATGTTTTAGCATGTCTATATAGTTGTGAACTTTGTCTATCGTAGGCCCGCTTTGACTGAAGTTTGATAGACTCTGGAGTGCAGACATTGAATCTATAAAAATGAGTATGTTTGAGTATTCACTTTCTATGGATAAATGAAGTGCTGTTGAAATCGCCTGAAGTTCAGCTGTAAATATTGTAAATAATCATTTTCTTGTAAATATTGATTTTCTTTATCCTTCTGTTTTCTATATTTAGAGAGAGATTTTCTTTTTTTTAAATTTATTTATTTATTTTTGTTATTATGTTATTTTATTTTTAGTATGAATGTAATCAGTTATCACTATTACTTATTTCCCAACAATGTTGTGGCAGATTGTAATATTTATTAATAAATAAAAAATACTCGTTATGAAACAAGCGAGGACTAATTTCAACTTAAAGTAGGGCGGTTATTGAATGTTGTCTGAGACGGGGACCGCAGCATATTTTTCTATTACTATTTATTGATTTGTTTTCAAGGAATTAATTGGACTGGAATCGGATTCCAACTGTACTAATACCAGTTTAAAGTTTCTGTTTGGGTTAGGCTAATAGCGATCGGAGGACCAGAAGCAACAGAGCTAAACAGTACCCGAGGGAGGGCCGTAGCAATGTTTTAAGTCCTATTTACACAGCCAGCTGACTTCTCTATTCCCTTGGTAGGGCTCTCTACTGCTAGGGCTGAACTGGATTTAGGCCTATTTTATGTAACCCGCTTCGGTCTAACTGCTCAGAGATTTAGGGCCTTATGTGGATTCATGTACCACATATCAGTTACCAGAGTCTGATTTGTAGATCTCATCCCGTGTCGCTTCCCGATTTGATTTTATCGCTTAGCTGATCAGGCTACTGGTCTTTGAACTTCAGTATCTAACAATTATATTTCAGAGAATATGTAAATGAAACCTCATAACTATGAGAGATAGTTGACCATAGATGACATACTGATGATGTTTTGTTTTTTCCTTCTATTTATCTCTTTTGTTAAATTTTACTTATATTTTGCCTTTTTATCAATTATTATGTTTACAAATTTTTATATTTTCTTTCTCACAATTTTCTTTTTCTTTCCATATTTCAATTTTTAAATTATTAATAACTAATATAATAATATATTTAAACTTCTTTACATTATATGACTTAATTTTCATTTTATTTCCGTAATTATGTTATTTTATCTACTTTTTCAATTATCTATGTATAAATTTTATTTTCCAATTCTCTCATCACTTCATTTTATTAATTCCATTCTGTAAAATTATTCACATTATGTCATTCTGTTTATATTTTCTATACTCATTGGTTGTTATCTTGTTCTGTTCTTAGCCCTGATGAAGGCTAGAAACTCTAGCCGAAACGTTGGCACAATTAAATAAGCTACTCCATCTTAATTGTGTTTCATTTGACTGCACCCCCAACCATCATCTCCTAGAAACCTCATAACAATACAATATTGCTTATGCAAGTCAATAATTTTATTTCTTTAATTTTTTTTTTTTATGTTTATGCTGAATTAAAATTAAATCAACCAATTACATTTGAATTGTAATAGGTATGTAATAAGGTAATGTAAAATATTATGTTTAGGCTAACGGAAGTGTAATACCGTTGGTTTGCAAGTGAAATACTCTAAATCGAAAATTGAAATTTTGAGATATCTCATGATTTTTTTTTTAAAATTTATTTATTACTATGTACAACTGTACATTATAATACATTTAGTAGCACTGTAATGACATTAGAGGTACAATGTTACATTAGCAGGTCTCGTGGCCATCTTATTTTCAGGCGCCTCAGAGGACTGTCAGGAATGGAAGAGGAAGCAAGGTTTAGATACTAGTAGGTTTGGGTGGTTAGGGAGTTTGTAATGGAAGGAGTGATATCTGGTTCGGGTTAGACATGTTACATATGGAACATTAAGTTTTTATGTATGACAAAGTAATCTGATGATTTTTGAAAGTTAAATTAAAATTTTTTTTTTATGTAATTTAATATATTCATTAAAGTATTTCTTTTAACTAACTTTTTGTTTTGTTTGTTCCTAAATCTATGTATTTATTATTTTTTTTTTATTTGTTCTTTGTATAAACTGCGATGACTATTATGTCTTTGGCTTTACATTGCTGTCTGATGATAAATTTGTTTAATGGAGCGAACGTGGATAGCGGATAACTGGAATGGGCAGGTCTAAGTGAGTGAGATAATAAAATTGTCAAGTTAATGAAATAAAATTATTAAATGTAATGAAATTGTTAAAAAAAAAATAACATATTTGTATTTAGTATTGTATTTAATATTTGTAGACGAGTATTGACTGTAAAGGAAAAAAGATGGAAAAAAATATATTGTTATATCATGTGAATGTATGTATTTTTTATATGTCCGATCATGAATTGATTGATGGGCTGTATATTGTAGCAACCTACTGTAATTGGGCAGCATAAATAAAGCATTTCTCTCTAGGGAAATATTAATTTTACTTCTCCGCAGATTTCTATGATATAAATAAATTCTTTGGAGTTTAATCTTTTTAACATTTTAGCTTGGAAAAACCAAATAAGTCAAAACTAGAAAATCTTGAATTAATGTGTTTCACTTGTACGCCGACAGTGTGGTTATATACGTCGGCTTTGAGGCCCTGTCATTGCATCTAGCCTTGTCGTATTATACATCGTACAATGCCTGCCTAATATTGTCTACTCAGATGTACCAACTATCCAGAGGATTGCGATATATGCCAATGTTTTGACATCATAGATCTACCGTCACCATCTCTACTACAGGAACTCGATTAATCATCATTAGGTGGAAACGTCAGGTCAGATAGATATTTTTTTCCACTCCAGAAGAAACATAATTAATTTTGTTGTTCTTCATAATGAAACTATTTTTTTATTAAAGAAGAGTTACTAATTTTGTTTGTTTAATTAAAATAATTAAGCATTTCTTTTTATTTTCCTTATATTAAGTTTCTTTTGTTGTATGTATTTTGTATGTAAATGTATTTAAATTTTACGGTCTAAACTTCCAGTTCATTACAACATGACTCTAATAAGGCCAATCTGGGCCCTGTTTCATAATAAAGTACAAACTAATACTATTAGTCTTGTCGATTTAACTTAATATAATTACACTGACTTGTACCATAGTAACTTGTACTTTAGTACTTTTCAACTACTTTAATATCATTAATAGTCCTCCCTATTATGAAAAAAAAAAGTATTAGTGTAATTACCACGTCGTTTCTATACTTGTTCTATGAACTAATACTATTAGCTTTCATTGGGCTCCACTAAGCCTTCGAATTCCTCTCGTATCGAATCCTTACAATCCGATATCCTTCGCAAAATCCTCAATGTTCCTTACTTTTTCACAAATAAAATCATGCATAAAGACCTTGATGTTCCTTATGTAACCGATCTAGCCCGAACCCGATATTATCCCTTCCATAATAAACTCCCTAACCACCCAAACCCACTTGTTTCTAACCCTGCTTCCTCTTCCATTCCTGAAAATCCCCCGAGGCGCCTGAAAAGAAGATGGGCAAGAGACCTGCTAATGTAAAACCTCATTAGAGTGCTACCAATGGGTAGTTTCTCTACACATCTGTGTCACAACATAATAATTTACATCAGAATTACTAAATGTATAATTATGTACAGTTGTAAATTTCAATAAAGAAAAAAATATATAAATATTTAAACATTGTTGACAATATTTAAAGTATGGTTTTAGGAATGGAGAATAAGTAGTCCAAGACGTCATCCCGTTCATAAATAAAATATGTTGAAGTTTGAAGGATGTTTGTCTTTCGCAGAAGTTATTTTATTGAAGAATATATTACCCTTTGCAACTAGCGTATATTATTATTTTTTAAATGAATAAATTAAATGGCAAATACTGATTAATAAATTTTTCAAAATGATTGAAAATTGGTTTTAATTTAGATTTTTCTAAAGAAAAAATAAAAATTATATTAATTGTATATAATTATAAGCAAGACAAGACCCCAAGTAATTATGCCATTCTCTCACAAGAACCTTAGGTAAATAAATATTTTCTCACATTGCATCTTCCAACAAAACGAAATCTGATGCGAAGGATATATTTATCAACCTTTCCCCTCCCAAAATATCCCCATACAAGCAAATTCGATTCCTTAGACGACTTTTTATTGGATTATAGACAGCCCTTTTCGTCTCAAGACTAATTTCGTGGCATATTAAGTACAGGAATTGATTTATTTGCTAATAAAAGCCACGTGTATTAAGAACTTATAAGGCTTGTTCCAACACTATTCAAAACTA
The DNA here is from genome assembly GCF_000696795.3 of Halyomorpha halys. Classification (NCBI taxonomy): domain Eukaryota; kingdom Metazoa; phylum Arthropoda; class Insecta; order Hemiptera; family Pentatomidae; genus Halyomorpha; species Halyomorpha halys. Next base: position 125,324 of record NW_027106407.1, on the reverse strand, counting down.
TCAACGAACTCAGGGACGCAAGCAGGATACAGGATTTAGAATGAAAAACCCGTACTGCACGTGCCCCTTTTAATTTTATGATAGTGTTGACTCGTGTTGGAACAATCTTTTAAGGGCATCACTGATGATAACCTTGAAAATTATTAACGTAGCATATTTTAGACTTCGAGAACAGAAGTGGTCTATTTCACATCTTTGTAAAAATGGAGATTGAAATGTCCAAATATTATGTGACATGCAAACCGTAGACTGTCTAAATAGTTTGATTAATTTTGAAAACATTTAGGAGATATATCTAGTTTATCATATTAGTCCGATATCATCGATCTCATTTTGACGATACAAGATCATTAATTTATTAATTATAATGATGAGAAGATAGTTGACCGTGGATAATATATATGAAGAGAAGAT
>NW_027106407.1:111124-124063 GCF_000696795.3 Halyomorpha halys | reverse complement strand
TTAGTATTTAAATTGACAGATGAAGGTTTTTGTTGGATATAGAAGCTTTCAGAGATAAGCCTTTTGTCATGGTTACGAACTGTGGCTAGTATAGACGTTTCAAAATCGAAGGAATGATTTAAAGATAGAGATTGTTCTGAAAGCTAAGAGACAGAATAATTATGAGAGGAAACTGAATATTTTTGCGATGTGGTTAAATTACAATACAATTATTTACTTTATTTATTTCGTATATTTTTTCCTTTTATTTTTGTTTTGTTTTGTATTTTATGATTGTTATCTTATTCTTTGTTGGCTCGAAATTCTGGCCGAAATGTTGGCACTATTAGCTCGTTAACGTTGGCACTATAGCTCTGTCACCCGATTTTATGAAGAATTGAAGTGGCTTTACCCCTCCTTCCGTCATAAATATTTTCTTGCTTCCTTCCTCTACCAAATTATCCAATCCCGCCGTCTATCGAACATCTCTGATATCCTTCAATTTAAATCCTCAGTGCATTCCCGCAATACCCGCTCACGGACTTCAGACTTATATGAAAGTGCCCATCGAACCACAACCTTTGGTAGATCTTTCCTCATCCCTATGGAATTCTATTCCCTCTTTCATTCGTAGCTCTAATACCCTTCCAACCTTCAAACCCCGTGTCTTCGACCACCTTCTGTCCACCCAATTCCGGAAGAATAACAATTGAAAGTTTCAATCAAGGTTTATATATTTCTGTACTTAATGTATCAGATTTTTGTTTATTCTTGTAAATATGTACATTAGCAGAAATCGTACCTTTCCATTTATTAGTTTTAGTTTTATTATATTTGACTTTTTTTTTTCTATTAGTAATTATTAGGAGTGTTTGTCATCTTATGTTTTATGATATAACATATGATTTTACTTTATTTATTCTCTTCTTATTTTATGTATTCTGTTAATTATTGTTGTTCATTTTTATCTTTTTAAATTCATTATTTTATTATATTTTATGACTTTTTATATTGTGTTTCACTCTAAGGCTCTGAAGCCTAATTTTGACGCCTGTGCATTATTCTAAAGGGATCAATCCCAGAATAAATAAAGATTATTATTATTATTATTATTAAATAAGATTTTTCAATTTATTTTGTTATTTTCTGACTACAACCCCAACCATCTTCTCTTCATATTAATTATAATATATTTAATAATACATTATTATTAGTAATAATTTTGTTTTAAAAAATTAATGTATAATAAAAGCTGCTATTTGGACAAAACGTTGGACATTTAAAGAAGTAATAACAAGTGTTTTGAGACTTAACTTGGATACAACTTATTTATTTTTAATAATAAAAATCAGACAAAAAAAATGAAAGGATTATATATAAAATAAAATTTTATTTTGGCCGTAGGGTAGTTTAAAATTTTCTACAACTGGAAACAAATCTGAAACATCTGAACGATTCATAGGCACTAGCCAGGGTTAGTTAGTATTAGAATGTGGTGCCCTCCAATTATGCAAAACAGTTGTGATTGCATCGATTTCAGCGAATCGGAGGGTTAACAACAGATTAACCCATATTTGCTTGGAGGACACACGTGCTTCCTGGTCAAAGGGCAATAGATTTAACCTGCGATATTATTGTAAGATATTGATGAGTATCTATTAAATTCGTATGTTCTAAGACAAGTATTGGCTATCAAAAACCAGCATAGGCTATCATCTTGTTCACAAAAGCGTAACATCAAAATTGATTCTGCCAACCAACAATACCTCATAAAATTATCTAAATTACTTTCCCCTAATTGTTTTTTAGAATAAATGCTTTATTTGTTTACGAGATTAAATGATTTATATGTTATACTTTATCGATTTGTACATTGATACTTTTTTTAAATATGCTTATAAAAACATCAAAAACATAGACATTGAAGTTTTCGGTTTAAGACCCTCAGTAGTTAGCTAAAACTCTTGTCTTAATCACATTAAATGCAATTATTGTATTATTAAATAATGCAGTGAAGAAAAAGTCATTTATAGAAGAGAAAATAAAAATATATATATATTTCATGAATCCCTTTAATATTTCAAGAACATCTTTGTTTTGTTATAAATTGGGTGAAGAAAAACAAATGATAAATGCCCTCAGGTTGTCGCCTGCTATACAAATATAATGGCCCTGACGCTTTTGCATTCATATTGCTTTTTAATGTAAAATGCGTTGGGTAATTACCCTCTGTTCTTTTTTTTTATAATCATGGTAATTATAAAACTGCTAATAAAGGCTGTATCCATTATTTCGAAAGTAATTCGAATCATTAAAATGGTAAAAAAAAAAAAAATTATAAAAACAGATAACAAGTTAGAATGCATGTGTTATACTACTTTGGCCGCACTTTATCTATCACGGTTTTAAATTATTTTTGTATTATGGGTGGATCATACTTTTATTGTTTACATAATTCATTAATGCTATAGTACACTAGGATATATTTATTCCAAAAATTGTATACACTACTAAAGAAAGAATTTATTCTGCACATATGAGTCATTACCTAACTGATAAATCCTTTATCACAATGGAATTATTATTTTAGTTTAGTCAGAAAGTGTATAATTTTTCGAGTAAATAGTTATTTTATTAGCCTAATCAATAACTTAAAATAATCACAGTTTTATAATAATTCTAATGTCTTAAAAACATTATCTACTTTCGATTTGATAATCTTTAAATCAGCTCCTTTAAGATTTATTCCATTTTCTAAAAAAATCATAAGTTAATTTTTAAACATTTAAAGTTAAAATTAACTTATGATTTTTTTAGAAAAATACATTTTTCTAAAAAAATCATAAGCTTATTATGTATTTTTTTTTATAAAAAGAACAGTATTATAGGATATAAAAGATTTGTATCACTCTCTTACGCCTACTAAATATCCGATTGAATTAAGAACCAGTTTAAGAGTCAAGGTATCCTTGTAGTTGGATATAACTATAATTGGATGTAACTAATCCAGTTGGATATACCTAACCAACATAAACCCAAAACTCTGATTTGTTGCCTTCATAAATAATTTTAATAATTTCGTAACTATTCAGGAACTATAGGCAGTTTATCATAATAGACCATAGCTATCGATCTCATGTTGATAGTGCAAGATCAAGGAGCTTTTGTCACTGTAACTGCTATGCAATTCAAATATAAGGATTCACCTTCAAACCTGCTCTAAAGGAGCTGGACAAATTTTATATTAATAGTTACAAGTTTTCAACCAATGCCAATGAATTAGTATGGAGCCTAACAAAGGTAAGAAATGAGAATATAACAAAAGTATATTATTCAGAACAAACTTCTTTTTTGACTTTATTTAGTTTATTCACAACTGCAAAAGTATTTTTACAACCAGCGAATGAGATGTAGAGAGAGAGAAAAAATAATAATAATTAAAAAAAAAAAGTCATGAAGGCATGAAGGTTAAGGTTATCCAATGATGCCTCTCCATTAAAATTGAAATTTAAAAATCAATTTAAGAGGTCCCTATTCCAGCTCCTTCGTAAACGTCGTCTCGTATCTGGTAAGTCTAGTGTTGATAGTCCTTCAATTAGAGGGTTAGTGTGTGTTGGAAGTGCGTCGTGAAACCGTTTATATAATGATTTAATGGTCAGAACAAACTTATTTTACAGTGATGAAATATGGTTGAACTTGCATGATGTAAACCAGCTGTATTAGAATTTCGTCAAGTTAGAGTTTCTCTTACAGAAAAGCACGTCTTCTGTCTGTACGTTAAAGATCAGTATCAAATTTTAGCCTAATTAAGTTCGACTTAGAGTGCAATAACTTGAAGCGGAAGTAAGAAAGAAATACAGAGTATTACTTAAATTCAACTTTCCACTGAAATCGTTAGAAGACTACATCGAAACAAGGTATTTCTATAGAAGATTAATTAATTAAACGACAAAGAAAAAAAAAACATATATATGTAAAAAAATATTAAATATAGATAATAAGAACCTTTAGGATACTCAAAATAGCAAAGAGTATTGGATAACCGTCAGCTCCCTAAAACCATATAAGCCCAATGAACATGCAATAGCTACAATAGCTATAGAGGCATGGAGCAAATTCTATAGGACACATTATGGTCAGAAGACTATTCAAAGCTTAGAATTTATTCCCGCCACTAACCCATTTCTTGAAGCTAACACAACACAAGAGGTATTGGGGCTATAGTTCAAGAGCCGGGAAGAAAAAAAAGGCAGTCATCTCATCCCAATTTTTGATTACTTTAATGAAAACTATGTATAATTACTAGTCAAAACTGATGAGTCTGCAAAGTATAGGTATAGGGAATAAAAAATGGCGGCTGTTTCAGAAACTTTAAAAAACGTTAATGTTCCATTCGGAGCTCTATATCTTAAAAAGTACCAAAACACTAAAAAATCTAAGAGAACATTATTTAAAGAAGAGTAAATTTGCTGAAATATTATCCCTAAAAAAGCTATTTACGTCCAATTGTTCTCGAGATATATCTTTTTAAAAAGCAACATTTCTTAAAAATCTTCTGTAAGATTAGTAGTTAGCTAATTTATTTTGAGAAATCTATATCTCAGGAACTATAAGACGTACAGATGTCTATTAGCACTCAAATTAAAGCTAGTTTAATGGTCTATAAATAAGTTTATGACCTTATTTGCTAACATAAATTGATTTATAGTTGTTCGGACAATAAGTTTGATTTATGAAAAACTTCATTTCAGAAACCATTGAACGTACTGATGTCTGCCAGCACTCAAATTAATTATGTTTATCTTTCTAGGAGTAGTAGTTTTTATGATATTTGATAAAATAAACTCACAAAATGTTAAATTCTAGTTGTTCGCATAAATTGTTGGATTTTTGAAAAATATATCTCTTGATCCATAAGACGCGCATATGTCTGCCAACAATCAAAATAAAGGAAATTTAACTTACTATAAAGTAGTTTATGACACTTATCTTCGCAGGGGTAGTAGTATTTATGATATTCACATATGAATATAAATTTGGCAAATGAAAATTTGTCCGAACAACTATAAATCAATTTATTTTAGCAAATTTCATGTGAAATATTACTCCTACAAAGATAAATATCATAAAATACTTTATAGCTCATTAAACTAGCTTTAATTTGAGTGCCAATAGACTAAATGGTTTTTGGTTTTTGAGATGCAGATTTTTCCAAATAAAATCTTCTGATCACTTAATACGTCCCAAACAACATTTTTATGAAATGCTGCTTTTTAAAAAGCTAAATCTCAAAAAATATTTAACGTAAATAACTCTATTAGGGTTCATATTTTAACAAATTTGCTCTTTTTTAAATAACGTTCTCTTAGGTTTTCTTGTGTTGTTCTTACGTATATGTACGTTATATGTGTCTGTTAAGCAGAGAGATTTTACTTTTAAAAAATAAATCTTAAATATGAGGTTCAGCTTCATTAAGTGGGTAGCCTTTATTGGATAAAAATCTGGCAGTCGAGCGTGATTCTGACCGAATCACCCCCTTGCGCAACCGTAGGTCTAGAACAGTACTTTCTTACAAAGTACTGTACCCCTGACTCTTCATGGGCTGTCGTGCAGATTTTATTTAATTTTTAAATAAGAGGTTACCTAGAGATAAAATCAAATTATTTTATACATATGTATGCATGTAATAATATATATAGATGATTCCATCGAGCAGATCTGTAAGTGGAATTCGTTATGCTCTTAGATTTAGATGATTACATCATCTTGCTGGCGGAATTGAATTATTGCAGATTCCATACCTCCGCCCGATAGATAAGTTGAGCCCGTGCTTTGAATAGTTAAGTTGACAAGTTACCGTCAAGGTGCTCGTAGCAGGAATTTTAATAAGGCCATCAGGTAATATTAATTTTAAAAATCAAATAATTAGAAATAGTATGAACTAGACTGATTGGTTACCTATCAATTAATTAATTAATAAAAATAGCAAATCTAATAGTTAATTAATTTAATCGTTAATTAAGTAATATGTAATTTGATTAAAAAATTACACTGAAAGTAGATGGCGAAACTTTATGCTCAAATTTTTCTATTTTTTAAATTTCTTTTTGTGTACACAAATTATTAAAAAATATCAGTTTTAAGTATACATAATAAATATTATTATACGAAAAGTACTTGAGACCAAATGAAAAACTGTAGGTCAGATGAATTAAGTTTCATATAAAGAGTTCTAAATTAGATCAGAACTAGATGAAAAGATTTTTTTTACATAAAACGGCCACTTTTCGAAATACTACCAATCTTTTGAATTAGAAATAACATATTTCAAATACGTTTAAAAAGAACTAAAATACGATAGCATAGATGCAACCAACACTCATATCAAACGCAAAAGACAATGAGTGACATAAAGAATTCCTCCACTTGCCACCACACTAGTAACTTGTAGTATAGTAAAGTAAATACCACACTAGTAAAGTCCATGTCTCGGACTTTGAGTAGGTTATTTTTCCTTCCAAAATTTTTAAATGAGAAAACGTTTAGTGTATAGTGACTTCCTTTTCCCGGTTTTAGTTATTTTATTTTTGAGATATGTAAAGTTAATTTACATTGAGTGCAATAGGAAAGGAAAAACCGCCAAGGAGAAAAATAAAGTTAGTTGAGATTTAAGTCTGATTTCATAAATTACACTTATGATTAGTTTGTTAGAGCTACGTTGATAAAAATGGTCAGTGGTATCAGTAACAGAATTAATTCACAGCGGTATAAATTGTGACACACGTGTCACATAGAATGTCTTCCGACAAATCAATTCGACTTATCTTTAGATCTGGACTTAGAATGTCCCTTTCTTTCACATAAGGCGGTATATATGTTAAGGGAGGAAAAGTGGGGGAAATGTTTGGAACTGAAGGAAGTGGTTAGTAGTGGGGAATTTCCAAAACTTTAGAATCTATGGAACCCATACTATGGGAGTTTACCATATTGTATATGTCATAGGGTAAGCGACGCAAACAATACCTAGTTTTATTGATAGGTAATTAACACCTTCAACATGTGGAGCTATAAAAAAAGACATAAAAATGGCTCAAAAAGGCCCTAAGGATAAAAAAGGACCAATAATGGCAACTATCCGATAGTTAGATTCCCAGAATTACCTTTTTTATTACTATATGTTTGAGATTTAAATGTTTATATTATTGGAATAATTAATTTATAAAACCACAGGCTATTAAACGATGACTGTCGACGTTGATCTTTCGATCTCTAAGAATAATAAACTCTTATTATTATTTTATATTATTTATATTCAATTAACTGCAATATATTTAAATATTTCATTAAGAATAATAAAATGCTTCTTTAGCTTATTGTTCTATTCCAAATGAATTATGATAGAATTATATGAATGAATCTATCGACATTGCACGTTATGTGTTTGAACCTTTATAAGTTAATCCTTTTCAATAATTATTTCTTGACAAAACAAAGTGTGTGATTTAATTAGTTTACTAGTTTACCACTACGAGAACTCTCGTTTCAGATATTTTTCCTTATTCTCTTCAATTCTTTTGAATTTATTATCATTCGTATAAACAATATAATATTATCAAGAAAGGCTATTCAACACAGATGATTGGTAAAAATGCATACTTTATAATGACTATCTTCAAGTAATAGCTTGTGTAATAAGTAGTTACTTCGCCCATCACTTCAGTTTTACAGTTAAGATTCAGCTATCTACTACTAAACTTACATTAAACCTGAATTGTTCTCGCTGAGACCTCATAGCTAGACCATAAATGGGCATATTTTTTTGGCGGGCTACAAATTTTGGAGGAGCCCTAAATAATTTAAGATAAGTAAATTGGAAATATACTGAACCTTTCCCTCAAAATGACGTTACCTACCAGACTGAACATATTTTTCAATTGTTAAAATAAATAAAATAGTATCCATTTTAGTCTCAAAACATTTTTATTCCTTTTTAACTCCGACGTTTCGGCCAATTCGGCCATCCTCAAGGACAATCTATCACAAACAGCTTTTATTACACATATAATCTTTAACAATTCCAAACAAATATCAATATCAAATACAAATATCAATACAGGCAATTCTGCCTAGGTCATTTATATCAGTCCACAAATTACCCTAAGTTGTTTTTTAAGTGGGGTTGTTCTAAAATTGTATTAAGGTAATAATTTATTAATAATATTCTTATTTGTTTGGAATTGTTATAGATCATATGTGTAATAAAAGCTGTTTGTGATAGATTGTCCTTGAGGATGGCCGAATTGGCCGAAACGTCGGACTTATAAAGGAATAGAAATTGTTTTGAGACAAAAATAAAATTTTATTTATTTAAACAATATAAACCAGTCTCAAGAAAGTGTAAATCTTATAAATAATATATTTTTTCGATTATTTGAGCTAATTGTTCTAAACATTCTTATAATGTCACTGTGTAATTAGATACCTCTGAATTGGTTGTCTTTTTTACCCTTTTTTTATATAAGTACAGTGGGACATACTAAAAAAATTTAATACAATATTTTTTAGGATCTTGAGCTCGACATATTTCAAAACATTCACGCTTTATAATTAAATAATTTAAGCAATCATTAAAACTGGGCTGAGCCGTTCGCTTAATCGTATCGCTGGTATTCCAAGGCAAGCATTGCACTTTACCTTTGAATGGGACTTGATCCGCATCCAAATTTAGTGTTATCTCAAAAACGGTTCATTTTTGGGTCGAATTTACGAATTTAAAACTCAATTTTCAGAGTCTCGATCCGCTGTCTTACCTCTGTCAGAGAATTTGAATGCTTTTTATTAAATTTCCAGTAGTGCCACTTTTCCGTGGAATTCTCTTTCTTTTGATACCTCATTCGTCACAATCCAAAAGGAAAAGTGATCTATAATATTCTATTATATGTATGATCTAATCTTTAGATCAGCTCCTTTACGACATAGTCCATGTTTTAAAAATTACAAGCGTTGATATATATATATTTCTTAAACGTGACAATATTATAGAACATAAAATGACTCTCTAACAAGTACTAAATATCCGATTCAATTAAAGACCGGTTTAAGAGTTAATATATTCTTTTTAAATGGATATAACTACCATGTGCCCCTTAACTAAAACCAAAGTTTAGAACTAAGATTGCCACCTAACCAATACAGGCCAAAAACACAGACTTGTCTACATAAATAATTTTATTAATTTCGTAACTATTCAGGTTCATTTTTGGGTCGAATTTACGTTCCGTGTTACATTCTTAGGCATTTGTATCTGCGTAGAAATATTTAAAACTCAACTTTCTCAGTCCCGATCCGCTGACTCCTGTCCGAGAATTTGAATGGTTTTATTTCCAGTAAGAATTTGAGAATAGAACTCGGGATTTGCCACTTTTCCGTCACATTCCCATTCTTTTGATACCTCATTCGTCAAAATCCAAAATGAAAAGTGATCCATAATACTCTATTATATGTATGTATGTACGATTTTTTTTGTTATCCATACACAAAAAAAGGAACAATATGTAAGAAGTGATTTAAGAACTTAAATCGGAAAGGGCGATGAACCTTCGATCCCATAATTAGGAAAAAGGCGGGGAAGGGAGGGTTGACTACCGCAGTTTTAATAAAGAAAAACGCCTTTTAAATGATAAAACTGGCTTTCTGCAATTCCTTTCCCGACCTCTATATTTTAAGGGATAATAATAAAGAGAGTTGGGAGCCGACATAAAATTAGTTGTAAGGACGGAGTTAAGTAGAAGTTGAGTGGGATTGGCTGGGCCGAAAAGCGGAAGCAACTCAAATAAATTTGTCAACCAATAACCTCTGTAATCCTTTATAGCTCCTTCCCCCACCCTTTCCCCTTCCACAGACTTTTCATTGGGCCGGGCCATTCTTGTTCTTTAGATTCAAAAGCGACCGAGCTTTTATTACTATTCGGCTTCTTCTGAGGCAAAATAGCCAATCAAAATTGTGAGAATTTAACCAACTATGTTGGTGAATTTTAATACTGATTTCCCAGGATTTAAAATTTTAAAATATATTAAGTTCTGGGAAGAGTTAATAAAAATAATTAACTCTATATTTAACATAATATGTAATATATCCTTTAATAAACATCTTAATGGAATAGAAAAAACGGTCAGCAAACCCGAAAGTTCGGTGCCGATACCACTAACCGTTGTCTACATACATACATCCAGTGACGCCCCTAAAAAGTCATATATTTTGGCCTCAAATATAGTATATATTTAGGAACATTTATGGATTAGTTAACTAACTACGATTTCATCGCTAATAGACATACATATGTACAACACTTCCTGTGGTATATATATATTTTAAAAATAAAACTTTAATTTTCCAAATAACGAATCAAAATTCATTGAATTTATTTTAGAAAATCAATAATTTGCGACTGCTTTATTGTACATTTAAAATAAAACTTGAAATTGAAAATTGAGAAATAAATGATATGACTACACGAACTCTCTGGGCTGCAACACTAATGCGATTTTGTTTTACTTCATAACTCGTATAGTTCTACCGTAGTAAACAATTTAACATCTTCATTTAATTCTGGTTCTTTCCTAGGGAAAATTAATACATACGAGTGACCCTGGCCGACTTTTCTATTGAAGTTTAGGCGTTTTTTTATTGTGTTTTCAATAGCTCTCTGTTGTGGTCCCAACAGGGCCGTCAGTTTTAATTACTTTGGTAGTCACCCGCAAAAACCGCCTCTTTCCAGCCAACCAACTATACAATGATTTTACCTGGCTGGTGTAAATTTGCATATATATCATATCAACAAATAACTTTTCTAATTTTTTTCTTTTAGGTTTATAGTTTAAGTGAAATATATATTTATTCTGAAGTACCGCTATATTTGTTACTGAATGTTTCAAGATATAAAATGCAAACGTAAGTTTTTTATTGTGTTAACTTGGGCATTATTTTTCTAAGAGAGTAGCTCATCAGATGACAAAAACTGTACTTGGGTAAAAAGCATTTATGTCTAATAAGAAAGTTTAGCGGGATAGTTCTCATGAAACATAGGCGTAAAAAGAAATATGTGAGCCGTGACTATAATTATTACATTATTCAATTTGGTAAAATTCTTTTGTGAGGAAAATTTGTTAAAGAAAAACGATGATCGACATTTATCCGTTTAGGAACTATAGGAAGATACACCACACTTACATAATATTTTCAGCATTAATTTCATTAAATCAATTTAAATTTTCGATATGGACTGCCGACATCCCTCAATACGTCTATGCTAAAAGTAATTAAATTTTACTTTAAATAAATAGTATTTTTGCGTTTCTGAAATCAACATTATTTAGCTGAAATACCAAATATCATTTGAGTGTGTTTTGCGATTAGGTATTTTGTTAGTTTGTAGAACTAAATATTCATAGCCTATTTTTTATTAAATTTGCTTTAAATGATGATAAGATACGTTAATAGGAGATATCATTGTCTGTTTTGAATTCCATCCGCCGTAGTCTATTCTTCGAATTTCTAGTCTATTCTTCCTTTCCCAATAGTATGAGGAATAAAGAACCACAATGATGCAAAAGTTGCAAGTTAACCAGAAATATACCATTGAATTGTAAATAATTACTAATATTATAGTAACCATTTCAATATTTTTTGAAAACCATTGACCAATTATTACATAATATAACACAATAATTATATTACATTAGTACATTACATTAGTACATTACATTAGGAATGTACTTAAAAACACCAAGCAAGAATATGTAGAGGTATAATGTCCAAATTTTCAACAATATTCTCTTTTTTCCCTTATATATATAAGCTTTAGTGTCTATATCTTGTCTAGGACTACAAATTATATCTTTTATATTTTTGTTACTTCCATAGATATAAAAATATTCCTCCCTAAAATATTATTACACAAAAATTCTAAAATAATAGCACTGGTTATCATCATTTAAAATTATATTGCAAATACACGATTATGCGATCTTCTTTATCTATTTTTCAATTGTAATTATTAAGTGTAATTTTGGTGTGCTATACATGTATTTACATGTCAATAACAGTAGTACTGACCCTTATATATGAAAAAACATTACTGTAATATATTACTTTATTTTTATAATATCTTTAACATTACTACGGGTACTTATTCATGCAATATTTATAATGTACACAAATGGATCATTTAATGAGCCTTGTTCATAAATAATAAATTATTGAAAACGATAAAAAATAAATTTCCTTCCAGTATAATAAATTTCATTTGAATATTATATGGAACAAAGATAACTAAATTGGACAACAATTACAAGGTAATTTGGGAGTGAATTGGCAATTAGTTCAGGAAAGCAAGATGCTTCCTTTATCTCTCCGGAGAATAAAATAAAAAAACACCAATCATTGCGACCAATGCGATATTATTAGAGATACTTAGGGATGGGTTTCCGTGGAATTAAAAAAAGTAAAGCAAGGAATTTCAATATTAAATTCTCAGCCTTCACAGAACTCGACTAATTTACTTGGAAAAAGGTCCTGAAATATTTAATTCATGTAACATTCCTCTAAATTTTAATTACTAAACGAATTAAAGAAGATAATTTATAAATACAAGTAATATTTGCCAAAATATATTAAAAACTCAGAATTTTGTGGTCTATCGTAAAGCTCTATTAGGGATTTAAATTTTAGCAAACATAAAAAAATGCGTGTATTTTTTTTGGTACAGTTGGTAGTTTTTAGGATCAAAAGAAAATTAGTGACTTTTCTTATTTCGATTGGCCACCACCGAAAAAATGGTGGGATGATTGCCTCAAGACTGATTTTGATTTAATATATAAATTAAAAATTAAATTTGTATCGCTAAAACCCATGAAAGGTAACGAGTGCACTGTTTTGTAAGGAAGTACTAGACTAACAGTT
>NW_027106407.1:107958-111018 GCF_000696795.3 Halyomorpha halys | reverse complement strand
TTTCATTCGTAAATGAATGGTGATGGCCATGACACTTGGCAGTCTCATCAATTTTGGCTAATAATTACAAATAGTTTTCATTAAAGTAAAAAAAAATTGGATTGAGATAACTGCCCTTTTTCTCCTCTTAGGCTATTGTACTATGTGTATTGAGGGAACTGCCCTTGATAAAAAACAAAAAAAATTAATTGGTAATATCGATATCGAACTTTCTTGCTAGCTAAGCCATTATTATTAGATAATAATATATTAGATTTTCTATTGCATTACGATGAAAATAATTCTGAAAACTAATATAAATACTACAAGAAGACATTTTAATCATAAAACATTTCATATTATACAAATATTTATTCTGAAGGTCCATCTGTACTATATCACTTTTCAATGCAATGCGAAGTCATCTTATTATATAGGAGAATATTACTAATAATTATTAATCAGAAATTGTATAAATGGTTATAAGACATTTAATAATGGAAATATAACTATCTAAATAATGGAGAAGGTACTGTAAAAGTGGGTCCGTTACACCGTAGTTTTGACATTTTTGATCCATCAACTAGAGTCAGATTTAATTCGTTACTGTTTTATTGTAGAATGTTGAAAATAAAAGAATTATGATCATACGTTTATAGTTTTAGAAAAAACAACCTACAAGAATAATTGAGAATTGTCTTTTAACGGAAAATAATAATAAGAAAGCATAGTATCATAAAGCCTACGATTATTTTTCAATCAGTCAGAAGGTAATTCTTTATCTTTAATTCTCAGCCCTTTTGCTGCTTTCACTGTCACTAGTTTGCGAGTACGAAATTATTAATGTAAAACCATTTTTACGGTAAGTAAAAATAACAAAACAAAATTCAATATCATAAAAAAGAAAACTTCATCTTGTTAGACACCACATAAACTCTTCAGTTAGATTATACACTCAATTGTTTTATCTCCCTCTTAATTCGCTTAAAGAAACTTTGGAATGGAATGCTGTTCATCCCAGCTTACGGAGAATACTGGCATTCCACTTATTTCCTTAATTTACTAGATGCTTAACAAGTTTTCGGCACATAAATTAACTGAAAATACACAGCTCTTAATAAAACAACGGTTTATGTAAACATCAATTTTAGTTCTTTAAATCCTTAGCGAACACTAAGGATTTAAAGAAAGCATTAGAGATGATCTAAAAAATATAAATATTTATTCATTATTTATTTATCGTTATATTGTTTTCAATTTTTTTGTAAACAACTACTTTAGCGGTTCGATTAAATCTACAATTTTCATAACTGGCCACAAAAATTAATTTTTTTCCCTTATTCTTCCAATGAGTTTTGAAAGAACACGTTTTTTTTGTTTCCAATTTTATCCTTTTTAAAAATATTGCTAGATTTAACTCCCCTCTTTCCCATTTAATTATATATTTCAATAGTGGTATAGAACTGTCGCTAAATCAGGGTTTTAGTGAGGCGGGTCAGCCGGAAAGAATTACCTTCTAATATTGTTTTGTGTTATGATCTTCTCTTGTAAATCTAAAGGAAGCGTACTTGATTTATTTCCTGCAATTTTACATTTACGTACCAAGATAAATGATTCATATAAAAAAAGAAATATGTTTACCTATAGGTAAATTATTTCATTATCAATGAAGTTATAACGTATGGGGTAAATTGATTTCGTAACGCGAGGGAACGCTGAAAGTTTTGAATTTAGATTAAAATATCACGAAAACTAAAAATCGTAACTGTATACTGTAGGAGGGGAAATTGTTCAACATTTCATCCTCTTTGCAATGAGCTACAAACATTGTAATCGACACAACACTGAGTGAGATAGAGTGGGGAAAAGTGGATGCACTAGAAACATAATGATACCGAGTTTTTGAACATTTGAATTAAAATATCTTGTAAACTAAAAAAGGAGTTTTACCCATTCTTTAAGTGAGGGAAATGTTCAGTATAACGTAATTAATTTACTATTGATTCAGTAAATTATAGTTTAAATTATTCTTCGTATTGAATAAAACATTATTTAATAATTATAATTTCATTAATAACAATAATATTATATTTTTGTAAAGTAAAAATCATTAATAATAGACTTTTAATACATTATTTCATTTCCAGAAGTTTCAATTCTATCGGCCACTTTTTTTTTTTTTTTTTTAATTTTTGGTAATGATTTATATGATAAATATTCCTGGTACTGACGAACCCAATGTTTTCTGTTATCATAAAAATATAACCAACCAACCTACAATATAGAATTGAAAGAACAAATAATATTACATGTAGGGCTAAATCGTAAGGAGTGGAAAAGAGAAAATAATATAAATAAAAAGAGAGGCAAAAAAGATTACAGATAACAAGAAAAGGGGAAAAATTACATTTACCGACTTGCCCGTTGTCAACAGTGATGAATGGTACGGGAATTTTTTGTCCATCAAGGATTAGATTAAAGAAATATTACAGTACTTGGAGTAACGAAAAAAATAAATAAGTAAAAACTTTATGGATTAGAACAATGATCTTTGTGATAAAACTGGAATTTAAGTCTATCAAATTAATGGAATTGATCTAAAATTCCTTTTCTAAATAAATTGAAGTTAACATATACACTAGTTCGTAAAAGTCAAGAGCCTGGAAAAGGCTTTATGTAATCTAAATTCCTGTTGGTAGCGACCAATGAATCCAATCTTTGATCTAGCTGGCTGTGAGCTGCCTTGATAAATTTGGCCAGGCAGCGCCTAGTCGTCACGTCCAAGTTCTATTGTGCCCTTCCGTTCCCTAATCTGATCCCAGTCTTAGGGATCTAAGGCCCTCTACCTTCCGCCCTACTCTGAATCCTTACGCCATCACTTAGGCTTCTCAAGAGAGGCATCTCTTTTACATTGACCATTATGAAAAGGGAAGAGCTATCGCATAGGATTAAAGAAGAAGGATAACTTAAAAGCCGGGTTAGTTAACTACTGATAAAAATCTAGTGCGCACATCACACTGAAATTAATCCTTGTACTCACCAAAAAAGATATATCTATATATATTATATATATATTTTTAA
>NW_027106407.1:105232-106447 GCF_000696795.3 Halyomorpha halys | reverse complement strand
GTATTTATATAAATGGAAATAATTAGTATGTCTTTGTTTCAATATTGATGTATACAACTTGTATATACTTAAATTTAAAATAATGTAAATAATTTGTATTAAGCATTTTTGGCGAGTAGCTCAGAAAGTATAAATTTTTTTAATGGTTATTTTATGGCAATCGATTGGTTTCTTTTTGAAGAATAAGAAAATTATTGTTGATTCTATTAAATGATTTTTTATTTACTAAAAATTAAAAAAAAAAACATAATGAGGCTTGAAGAAAAGTAGGCCAACAATTTTTTTTTTTTTTGGAAAAAGGAAATTCTATTCGTTTCTAGCATTGTCTGAAACTATTAAATACCATTTTTTAAAGAAATTAAAATTAGAAATTTTTCATCTTGATTTCTTTCAAGGTTTCTTTTTTCTATTTTGGTGGCCATTATTCATATAATCGTGCGTAGCTCCTTTGCATTTTATCTAATTTGTATCTTAATAATACCGTTCGAAGTTGAATGTCTTTTCAACCTACTAGCTTTTTTTTTAAATATCCTCAGGTCGATTGTGTAAATATTTTTTATAAGAGTGTAAATGTGACAAGAGATTTTTTTTTTTATTATTATTTTATATTATTTATTTATTTTTTTCATGCACATAGTTTGATTATGTTCATTTTCTTTATCATTCTGTTTGTATATATTTTAAAAGATATTTTATTTATTTTTATGTACTTTTTTCATAGATTTTTCATTCTTATTTTATTTTATTTAAGTATGAATGTGATCATTCGTCAGTATTACCTATTGCCCACAACGGTGTTTTTTGAATAAAAAGATAAAATGCGAAATATTGGTTTCAAATAAAGAAAAACTTTTCAATCGTTTTATTTTAAATCTCCGATTCTGATTTGTTTAATTAGATCCGGTTTGTGCCCTTTGGTGCAGTTTATAGAACTTTAAATTACTTCTATGTTTTCTGTTGATGATTGGTTGAGTCATATTAAAGTTATTCCTATTTATTTACCATATATTTGTAATTTATAATGTTATCTACCGCAAATGGATATAATAAGATATTGATTTAGTCATTAATTTAATGTGTTTTATTAAATTAATCAATCTACATCCATAAATATATCTATTAGGAAGCATTATCGGGTCTGCTAGTTTATAATAATAAAAATATTAATTGTAACTTATGCACAAGACGCACTTAGCTTTACCATGTGTCGGTTAC
>NW_027106407.1:103949-105182 GCF_000696795.3 Halyomorpha halys | reverse complement strand
TGTTTATGGTCGGTTCAATTTTAGAATATAGATCTATAGTTTGGAGATTAGAAAACTAATCTTGATATATTGGAAGTTGAACAAAAAGCGTTTCCTTTGTATTATTTACTTTTGGAAATAGGTACCTTTGGTAAAGAACAATAAACTTTTAAACCGAACATTAAATTGAGATATATTTTTTGTTTATAAACACATTTAAATAATATTGTAGATTGTCTTGATCTCCAATATTTTGATATTCATGTACCTCCTCATCAAACTAGGCAACATTTAACTTTTGCTATACCATGTCCCAGAGGAAATTACATATAAAGATGTTCCAATCTAACAAGGATGATGCACAGTGTCAACTCATTACCAAATTATATTATCACATAGTTTATCTCAACTAAGAAATAAGGCTGGTTATTAAATTTTTAAATAAATCAGATAACTTTCGATTATCACCACATTCTTCTCTTCTTTCGATGTACTGTATTAAATATATTTTTATAAGGAACTAAAACTTTTATTATGAAGAATAAATGGAATTTGGTCCGGGTGCGGTTAAATTGAACTCAAATAGTAATATTTTGTACTATTTTTATTTGAGCCAACGTTTCGCCCCACGTTGCAGGGCTTCGTCAGGGCTAAAAAAATACAAACACTTAACACAAGAAAAAAAGTAAATGGAAAATTACAAGGGTATACAATGAAACGTAAAACTTAAATAAGAAAAATTAAAGGTTATAAACAATAAATGAAAGCGGAAATAGTAACAGATAAAAAGAAGAAAGTACAAATTAAGAGATAAAAAGGGATAAGAATAAAATCGAGAAAAAAAGGAAGAAAATGAACGAGACAGAATTTTAATTTAATTTAATTTTTCATATTTAATTTTTACGTTTCATTGTATACCATTGTAATTTTCCATTTTTTTCTTATGTTAAGTGTTTGTATCTTTTTTTATCCCTGACGAAGCCCTGGAACGTGGGGCGAAACGTTGGCTCAAATAAAAATAGTACAAAATATTACTATTGGATTTTAATTTGACTGCACACGGACCAAATTTCATTTATTGATACACACGGTCAATCAGAAATCTTCCAGTATGTTACAAAACTTTTATTGTTTGTATATTTATCTGTATAACGTTATGATTATTGTATCATACAATAATATGTATTATATTCCATTTATACGCTTCAAATTTCAATTTACGTTTGAAATTTATATCATATTAATGTATGTGTT
>NW_027106407.1:102231-103439 GCF_000696795.3 Halyomorpha halys | reverse complement strand
CTGCTAGTTTATAATAATAAAAATATTAATTGTAACTTATGCACAAGACGCACTTAGCTTTACCATGTGTCGGTTACCATGGTTTGAAAAGTCACTACTTCTGGCTGATTTTATTTGTAAGTTGACCATTACAAAAGGTACCCTTTCAATTAAAAGTTTAGCCAAGATGAGTTTTACTGGTAAAATAATCTACTGCATCATCCCATACAAGGGTAATTTTATCGTGGACCAAGTAAATTTGCTAAGAGAAGGTAAATAGACGCATCACGAACACACTGGTAAGGGGCGTTCCGGAGCCGCAGCAGAGAGCTATATAGACCAGTAAATGGAGGAGATAGGGAGTTTCCCCGCCAGTTTCCTTTCATTAAAGGCGAGTATTTTCCCAACGGCTTTCTTATCGAATAACACCATCCATTTCTCCCTTCTCATGACTTTTTCCAGTCCACGTTGCTGTGGTCGGAAAATTACCTTCCTTATTTTACTCCAACAGGCTTTTGGAGAAGAGGAAATATATTTCATTCGTAAATGAATGGTGATGGCCATGACAGCTCCGTCAATGCTAATGGTTTTCTTTAAGACTGATAGATTTTATTCCAAATTTACGTAAAATTATATATTAAAAAAAAGAATGAAATAATAATATTTTATTTTTTAGGAACTCCCAATCATATAAATTAAATAAACCTTGAGTTGATATTAAACCTTGCTCGCTTCAAAAGAGCAATTTATTTATTAATCACAACGACAATACTTCTCACTACATTTCCAGTTTAAGTGATCGTAAAATACTAATTATTGTCATAACAACAATTACGGAATAGCGAACACAGTATTGTGTAAGATATAATTCATTCACTTTTAATAAAAGGACAAAGAGACCAAGTCATACTATATACAATGCTATCTACAAATTTGTTTCCTAGAGTGTCCTCCAACAACTCTATGCAATTTCTCAAGTAAACTTTTTTTTTAAACATATTATTTTATTTGATTAAAGAAAATTAATTAAATCTGCTACAAATTAAGGCCATTAAGTATTAGTGTTCAAATACTCATTCATACAATATATAGAGAAATAAAAGTACATAAAAAGGAGACAAAAAAAAACAGGGAAACTGCCCACAGAACCACAGACTTAAGCAGATCTTTCCTGATCCGGTCCTCGTCCCTATGAGATCCCATTCCTTCTTTCATTCATTGCTCTAATG
>NW_027106407.1:92183-101686 GCF_000696795.3 Halyomorpha halys | reverse complement strand
GACAAAAAAAACTATATATAAGAAAAAATAAAATTACACATTCGTACTTACTTCTAAACTCTAGAATCAGAATGATTCTTATTTCTCACATAAGGAGACAATCATATCCTGTTTGATAGTGGGGAGTTTTACAAGAATTCCGATTAGATAGAGCCAAGCCTATGACAGGTTTGTAGGGTACGTCACTCGAACAGTACCTATTTTTAATGATGTGCAACTAACACCGTCAAAAAGTGGAGCGATAAAAGGGTAAAATGGCTCAAAAGGGATCTTGTAAAAAAGAGGAATCATTGGAACACGTCCCTTGAGGGTCTATTACCTTGTCAAAGTTGCGTTTTTATTGTTGTTTGTTTGTGATTTCAACGATTAAATCATTAATTCAATCATCTATATTATTAAAAAAATTTATTTATAAATAGGAAACTTCACTCCAAACATGAAAAAGCGGAAATGTTTATCAAAATGTTGAAACTGAAAAAGCGTACAATCCATACGGCAACTAGTTAAGTAGTTAAGTCTCGCACTGTACTGGACCTTTTATTTAGTGTTTTTTCGTCGCTTTCCATTATCTCTACGACTTTATGTATTAAATATTATTTTTTCTAAATTATTTTAGCTCTCCAACGATATATTATACATCTATATTACCACCCGTTAAGATTTAGATCCAACTGCCCACAGAACCACAGACTTAAGCAGATCTTTCCTGATCCGGTCCTCGTCCCTATGAGATCCCAGTCCTTCTTTCATTCATTGCTCTAATGCCCTTTCAATCTTCAGATCATGTATCTTTAATCACTCCCTGTCCACTCTATTCCCAAAAAATTACAATTAAATATTTCGGTTCTTAATTAATATTTATGAATAAATAGACGGATGATTTTATTATTTGTTTCATTTTTATTTTATGCTTCTAAGATAAAATATTATTGGATATGTCTAGAGAGAGAAATGCATTATTCAACCATGCTGCCGAAATACATTGGGTTGCTACATTACACAGCATACTAATCAATGAATAATCGGACATATTTACATTATATAAAAAAAGAAATAATCACGTCAGGAAACGCGCAATGTATTCCTTAAGTACATCGCACGAGGCCTTGGACCTCGGTCTGTCGCGCCAATGAAAAAAAAATAATAAAAAAAGAAAGAAACCATTTTTTTTTCCCACAGTTTCCTTTTACAATCAATTCCAGTCTATACACTACAATACAAATATATAAATTCATACCCTTTTTCTTTACCTTTCTAGTCCCTTCCATTTCACAATTTTTATTTCATTTGATTGACAAATTCACTCTCCCGAACTCACCCTCTCAGATCCTCTCCAGTGACTCGTTAAACAAATTCACTATTAGACGGCAATGTGAGATCAAAACAGAGAAATAATAGTCACATCAGTAGATCAGTTTACAGAAAAACGAACAAATAGATACATTTTTCCAAAACGAAACTAATACATAGATTTAAAAGTAAATATAATTGGTTACATAAAGTTGGTTAAAAGAAATAATTGAATGAATAAATAAGTTTAAAAAAATAATAATAATAAAATAATTTAATGGATAAATAAGGTAAGGGAATTAATAAGTTAAAACACACAAATCGACAGGTCCACAAACTAAAATAAATAAATAAAACAATGAATAATCTCCGAGCTAATTCCCATGCAGGTGATGATGTATGATCCCCAGGGAGTCCAAAATAATATTTTCTGCTAAGATCGCAATATCCTCGATGCTAACACCTAGGCCTTCTAAGAAGTTCCTTGTTCTATCTGGTGTTCCGCGAGATCTAAACCAGAGGCCTTTCACGGCGAACTCTCTCTTTCCGTATTTTCCCGGCACAAGGGCTGGTATTTTAGACTCTCTGCCGCATTTGCGATAGAGGGGCCCAACTTCTCATTGCTGGCCTCTTGCTTCTGGGACTCCACGCAGGGGTGCATAGTTGATATTTAGTTTTGGGCCGTTCGCCCATTCTGACCCCGAGAGCACCTGCTTTTCACATACATATCTATTAGCTTTCGGAGTCTCTATGAAATGGCGAACACTAATACCCTGTCATCTGCAATTGGCCCATTCTACGAAAGCATTCTCACGCAACGACTGCCGTAGAGCTCTCACACTTTGGTAGCCCTGATCCACCCTCAATCTATCGGCACATGCCGCGATTTCGGCTTCGTAATTGAATGTAGACTGGAATAGGGTATCCGGAACATTCGACAGTCGCCGGGCAATGGAACAATGCTGCAGTGGAGCTTCTCATTGACAGCGGATCAGAACCAGTCCTAGATACTTCCAGGGAGCGTTCAGCATCGCCGACGAGGTGTTAGCAGGGAGCTCACGTATCTTTGTAAGGGGAGCAGTCTGGAGATGGTAAACAAGGCCCGGGAACAAGAAACCGCACCAAATATTTTTTACTTTTAGTAACTCAATGGACTCGGGGAAAAATAATGTTACCTCTTTTCATAAAAGCAAGATTTCTTTCTTCCTCCGAAAATAAACTTTAGATTTTACAGTGGATCAAGTTATTTAGACAGCTACTTTTAGAAAATTTTAATCTCAACATCTTGGTCACATGTTTAAGTCATATTGATAGGTAATTCTTATTAGTGTGCCACTTTCATCCCTTACATTACTGAGCCCGGGAATCAGTATTTTTTCCTCTTTTTAGTGGGTCACCCAGGACTTAAGATCGAGATGGCTTCTTTAAACGTAACACCTTAAAATAAAAACCGTAACAAATTAAAATATCTATTTTTCTGTAATAAGTGAAGCATTCTAATCCGAGAAATAGCGGTTTTGTTACTGGGGAACTAAAAGCCTATTTAGGATCTACAACTCTTCACATTACTCCGCATGATAAGTTACCCCCATTGTACACTTTTAAGAAACCTAAAAATCATGTTGGATCAACTCCAAGTATCGAACCTGAGAAGACTTTATTATATATATTCATACGATCATTTAGATTGTAAAATCTATTTTTTAGATCTACAGTAAATCAACTAGATGAAACGAATATCAAATCCTTTGAACACAGTAGAAACAAGATCCTGCTGTAATAAATATCATCGTTTCCGTGTTTATCTGCGACAACTGACGAGAAAGATTTTCTTGGAAAGTTATGGCCGGCGATAGTTGGATAGGGATGATATACCTTTGCTGATATGGAATATGAATTATTGCAGAGAAAAATTCCAAGTGATAAACGCCTACAGGAAAAATCCGAAAGGTCGTTTGGAAAACATGACTCAGTGACCAGGGATTGAGCTATCGGCTTCCTCTCCAGGGCGATTTGTTTGAATTTCACGGTCGAGAGCAGAATGGTGGCCTTTCATTTCCGAACCCGACGTTGCTTCCACCCTATCGCTTTCGTCGATAGGAGGATTTTTCTAGAAGTTCAACAGGCTACACATTCTTAAAAAAGTAACTTACCAAGATAAATTTATAGTAAAATTTTAACGATACATCTAAGTTTTAAGGAAGTGTAGAAGAAATGGTACAAGTGCTGTAATATAACTCAAAATAAATTTGTATTGCGAGCCATATTTTATGATTGTTACAAAATTCATGATTTGATGGAGTAATAAATTTTACCGACTATTAGACGAGTAGTGTAATACTAGGTAATCATTGAATAATAAATATTTTTAAGGCTTTTCGGGTTGCTTTTGATTATATGAATTATGTGAATTTCAATGTGATAAAATTTTATTTCTGTAAGAGGGGTCATAATATTTTAATATATAATATAATTGTTTTTATTACAGTGATGAAGAATGTTTTTTAAAAACGTAATTTAGTAAAATGACTTATATAAATGTTTAAACATTGTTGACAATATGTATTCCAAGACGCTGTCTAGTTCATAAATAAAAGATTTTGAAATTTTAAGAGGGTTATCTCAGAATTTGTACTATATTGAAAAATATATGAGCCTCAGCAAATACATATTATGAAAATTAAAACTTTACCACCAAAATATTTCACAAGATAATTATTATAACCAGATTAATTAAATTTATCTCTTTATATAATTTTTTCATAGATATATAAAATACTTCTATTTATTTGTTCTTTTTAAAAGCTAGTTTCACCAAATGGAAGCACATAACCCAGTATTACGCCGAGCTGAAGTGGCTCTATCAATCCTTCCCATGCCAGCATTTACTAACTTCCTCTCTAATGTGTTTTACATAATTTTTTTTTTATCCCTGTATCTAAAATTATCTAATTTTAATATAAGTAATGTGGCTACACTGTTTCTGGCCAATATATATTGTATAATTAAAATTACCTTATAATTGTTATAAAGGGACCTAGTCCTAGAATGATAAACTATTTTTCATTTTCATTTCATTTCATATAATAATAAAAGAAAGTATGTAATCGTATTTTTTTTTATCCAAAAACGATTTTTGGACAAATGAAAGAATTTATTCGAGTATACATTGTTAAAAACTAACTAGTTGCATGTAGTTCGCATTATATGTTGGTCAGTATAACGAAATTATAACATAAGGTGGAAATAAGTAAGTGCAATTATTTATTTATGAAATAATTGTGAAAATTAGTGATGAATGTGAGACTGATATTCTTATTGTAGAAAGTTATCATCATTCTGTACATTGTGAAATATTCGAAAAGCTTTTGTAAGATATAACACTTAAAAATAAAAGTGTACGGTGCTTATGATATAGAAACGTTGGTTTAATTCCTTCAAATAGGCTGTATCTGCTGTAAAGATCATTATGGAACTGAAATGACGAGTCAAACCCCAAAGAAAAAACAAAACAAGCGAAATTTTCCAGAGATTTAGTGGTATGGCATACCGAAAAAAAAATCTTTGAGAAATAATATATAAGGATAATAAGGTAGTAAGTTTTTCTTTTTTTTCACTTTTTTTCCTGCCTTTTCTTAGTGACTTTTAATTCATGAACGGTACACCCGATTTGGTATCAGAGTGGAAACTCTACAAGGAGTTTACATAACTTTCAGGAGATAAATCATAAATATTATCTCTATATTTTCTTTGTCTTATATAAGTTATTTAATTTTCTTAAACAATATCTTTATTGTTTCAAAAAAACTTTATAATCACCTTTATCGTCATAAATGGCCGAGATTTGGAAGAATGAAGCCTCTAATCGGCCACCTATTTTTATTTTGTTTTTTAAAAGTAAGTATTCCTTAATTAAAAATGTTTATTTATGGAATTTAGAGCTGAAGGAAATCTTTAAAATGATGGCTTAATTATTTTTTTTTTCAAAGTTTTATGGAGGATATAACCTACTGGAAAAATACAATTGAGAAATAATATGAGAAAATTGGATAGTTCCTGCAGGAAAGTATATGAATAAAAAATATATCAAAGAAATTGAAATAATACTGTAAAAAATAAAAAAATAAATCATAAAAATAACTATAAAAGCTGTTTTTAAACAATTATTTATAAAATGAACTTATATATCTATATATACAGATATATAGAGGTAAATTTCTCAACACAAAAAAAAAATTAAAAAAGATTTGAAAATATAAATCAAATTTTATTGATGTTAATTGACTTTTTAGCTAAGGGTTTTCCCTTTGATTATTAATTATCTAATAATAAACGGAAATTATATAATACCAGACTCTTCTAAATGCCCATCAAGAACAGCATCAGAGGCTATGCGCCCCTAGGCTGAATTTCAAGAGAAAAAAATGGGACATTGGCTCCTAGTAACGAAGAGAACTGCAAAATGCTTGCTAGGTACTTTGAAAAGCTCCTTAATTGTGAAAAAACCGAGAGGAGAACAAATAAACCGCAAAATATCGAGTCAGACCCCCCGGATGAAGTAGAGAAGGCCCTCAAAAACAAGTCCACGGGTGAAGATGGCGTCCTCAGGGAGATGTCGAAAATTGTGAGTAAAGACTTTATAAGGAAAGAAACGGAACTACTCCTGGAAATATGGGAGGAAAAGAGAATTCCAGAGGAATGATGAAACGCCTTAATACAATAGCTACACAAAAAAGGGTTGAAAGCAGATGTGAACAATTAGGGAGGAATCTCACTACTACCAGTAACCTATAAAATATGCTCAAGAATCCTACTCAACAGATAGAGCCGCGAATAGACCAGAAAATAGGGGAATACCAGGGAGGCTTTAGGAGGGGAAGATCCTACCAGGAGCAAATACTTAGCCCCAAATTGATTAAGATATTACAAATCTAGACCCCGGAAAAATCTCTTCATCTCATTTTTTAAACTTCAAAAAGGCCTATGATTCAATAGACAGGGAAACATTACTCGAAATTTTGAGGGAATATAGAGTAAAAAAGAAAACAATAATCTTGATAAAACTTACTCTGACAAATAAAATTCTAGAGACTAATAAGTAAACCATTCCAAATAAACAAGGGGCTGAGGCAAGGAGACGGCCTGTCACCGATACTGTTTAGTGTAGTGCTTGAAGAAATCGTGAGAATTTTCTGGCAAAAGAACGAAACAGGTGCAGAAATTGGAACAAATAGGGACAGGAGGATGAAAGGGTATTGGAGTAGAAGAAAGGCGGAAGGTGTGAGGGTGAATTGAAAATGATATTCGCGTGGTGATGATATTGCTGGCCGATTCGTGAAAAAAAACAACAAAAAGAAAACTAAAATTGTAATGGGGATTGTTTATTGGATATAAGAGACTAATGGATTCAGGTACTAAATATCTATGACAGTAAATAACTTTGAAGGAAGGAATAACGGATTTGAAATTTATGGTAACCAATCCTTTTCTATACAACAAAATATAAATGAATATTTAAATTCGTAGAATAATTAGCTATACAAAAACAACTCAATTTAGTATTTAGCAGTCATTAGTAGCGTTATGTTATCGGTTTTTTTTTTTATAAAACTATAAATTAGCAGTACTTTTATAAATTAGCAGTTTTAATCTCAGGTCTGTATTTTTAACAGTTTGCTAAACTTGCAGGATTCCAATCTAATCTTCTATAATTTATAAATGCAATCAGTTGAAAAGTTAAGATGTCTATCAAGTTCAAAGTTTCCAAGTTTTATAGACAAAGTTTCTTGATAATTTGATACAGTAATCACAAACACAAAACTGATTAGGTTGCTTTTCCTTAAACCTTGGATTAAATGGCTTTGATATTGAAAATAAAAATAGATATGAAAAGAATAATCTGGCAAATATCATATTTTTCTCGAATAAATAAGGTAACACTTTTTTATAGTTATTCCTTTTTTACTTTCGCTAACCAAATATGAAAAATATGGCAAGGAAAATTATTAGGATCCTGCAAAATTTCAAATTTGAGTTTTCGACGGATATATTCGGTTAGGGGCCTCCTCAGCTCAGGCAATCAAGTCTCGCAAAAAAATTTTTCAATAAAATTGACAAAACGGAAGTGCCTTTTATAGAATTGATTTTTTCACATTTTTTCGATCTTATAAAAATCAGCTCTAAATATTTTGAGTAACTTTAGCATGCCAATGTGGAATTAATTAAAGAAAATAAAAATAAAGACATCCGATTTGAACGGGAAAAACCGAGACCGCCCGATCTTTCCTGATTGCATTGGGGCTTAGTTACCTTTTGTTAAACTTCCGTATTTTAGTGTGGAATCAAATTTATATTTGTGTTACACCCCAGGAAACCCTGAAATGCGAATTTTTGGAGCAATAGAAAAATAAAAATTCTTTGGTCTATAGGTTTTTTTTTTTTCGAAAATTACAAAGATAGTGTGTGATAACTACAACATGAGCCCGCCAATCTACAGAAAAGTTGAGAAGGCGTATAGGGCAGTAAATGAAAGTTTTGTGATGCGCGCAACCTACGTATTTTTTAAAAAGCATTATACCACATCTAATAGAAAAGAAGCACGAAAGAGGATGTCTTTTTTCTTTCTTCACTTTTTTTTTCCCATTGATAATTTATACTTAAATAATCTTAAATCTTTAATATTTATAATTTCACATGGTTTTCAATAATTTAAACAATTTTTTATAATCGTTTAAAAATTATATGGGAATTTTTCTCTGATATATCAGTGGATCAGATACGATACGAAATAGCTTTTGATATAAAACAGGAATGATAAAAGGAAATGAAGTGACGTAAAAGGTGCCTACGCAGCCTTACAGAATTCCTATAACATGGCCTCATTTATCGGAGCTGTAAAGGGAATCTATACTCGAAGGGATAATGCCGAGCTAACAACCGGATAGGATGAAACATAGAGAGCTCATCGCCTCCAAATCGTTCCATTATTTCCAGAGTCTGTCCAAAGTAGGATTTAGAAGTGGGATTAGGGGGCGGCAATCGAGTCCCTAAGCCACTATGTTTTTAACTCCCCCAAAGTTTTCTTTACCTCCCTTTTACTTGGGAGACTTAGCAGCGACTAAATCTACCCATTCACGGCTCCTCTATATGAATTCTCTAAACCACTTCCCATCTCAGCTTGAATAAGGGATCTTATCCTTTATAATATATATATAAATAGAGTTCCGATTCATGTTCAAGGAACTTGTTAATGAATGGCTTTGAGACTCTAATTTTATGGAAAGCTAGTGAATAAAATAAATTAAAAAAAAAAGTTTCATAACAAAGGTCTACAATAAAAAATTTAATTTCGTAATTTTAATGAATCCGAATGTTTTTTAATTCTCTTTATCCGAAACCGAAAATAAACTCAGTTTGAAACATTGCCTACGCAATCATGTAAAATCAGTTGTGTGCCACAAAAATCAGGAAAATCGTTCAAGCACCTCTGGTATTAAATTTTTAAGATATTGAAAAGGTTTTAAAATTTATTGAATGATCTAAATCGGACTCTGCTAGACCGATTTGAATTTCAGATATAAGGTCATTTTTTTTATAATTGTTTCAATAAATTTGACTGAATGTTTTTACTCCCTTCAAATCTAGCGAATGTATACATAATAGCTATCGTTAGATTAAGAGGAAAATATGTGGGGTACGAGCATCAAGCAATACTTTCCCTCCTAATTAAGTTAAAAGTATTCCTCGCCCGTTTAAAATCAGATAGCTTTATATTATTTATGATTGGAATACTTTATGAGGCTGAGTGGACCCCATGAGGGCTTCAGAATCTATAGGGTTGACTCCCTGTGCCAGACTCGAACCTTTGGTGTTAATAGCAAAGTGCCTTATCACTGTATCCTTGCACCCCTCACCCCCTTAATAATATAAACAGTTACTATAATTCGTTTATTTTTATAATTTAATTATTAGTTAATAATAATTAGTTATTAATAATGGAAAGTAATTCTTCAGCCATTTTTTTCGGGTCAATATTCTATGTGTTACTTATAAGAAAATACCAAAAGTGTTTCCATGTACATTTAGCAGTTTTTGTCTTCTTCATCGTGTCATTATCACTTTTGGATACGTAAAATGAAAACATAAACAGCTGTGAAAACAATTATTAATTAATTGATGATTAATTAATATGTGTTATTCTATGATCATCAAAT
>NW_027106407.1:89296-91420 GCF_000696795.3 Halyomorpha halys | reverse complement strand
TTCTACTCCTGGGTAGTTTCTCTACATGCTGTATCATATCATTATGTCATTCTGATCAAATTTACTTGTTGTATTTTTTATACAGTTGTAAATATCAATAAATAAGTGAATAAAAAAAAAGTTCTATAATACAGGTCTACAATGAAAAATTTGATTTGGTAATTTTGACAGATCTAAAGATCATTTGGTTGCATGAAACGGGAAATGGACACGGTTTCATCCCGTCACGTATGTATTTTTCGCAAAAAAATCATAATTAAATTTTTTTCCACTTACCAATGAGAGTAAACTTGTTTGGACATTTTTTCAGAACAACTTGAAATATTTATTACTCGTTTATACTTCGAGAAAGTTCGTTAGAAAGATGTGTTTACTTTCACTTATAAATGGAAGTATTGCAATTTCGAAAAACTTGGAATGTTCAACAGAAATACACGTTTTTATTTCCCTCATGTACAAAAAAGTAAGTCTCGAAAAATGGTTTCTGTGAGTGAAAAGCCTTGCTCAAAATTGAAAAGTCTTAGGTAACTGAAATTACTTATTTGGAACTGGTAAGTGCCTAGGAATGTAAATTCCCAGTCAAAAAAATTTCGCTAAACTCGACTAATCGGAAATGCGAATCGAAAATTATTTAATCGATTACACATTTTTATAGGATTTTCTCAAAAAAGTAACAATTTTTATCCAACTCGGTGCAGCAATACAATTATAATTATAGTATTTAAAAAAAACCTGTGTTTCCCTCCTAATTCAAGTAGTCCTACAGAGCGAAGAAAAAAAATCTTCTTTTAAAGAACCTCAAATTAAGTTTAATAGAAACAATTAGCCATCCCTAATTGTTATCTGTAATAAACGATGAATAAATACAAAATCTGAAAGAGTTTGATAGTTACTTTAAGGAAAAAATAATATATGTAATATCGTATCAAACTGGTAGAAACATGCACAATGCAGGTTTTCCGTATGTCTGATTAATTTTTTCATGGTATCTATAGTTGTTAAGTAGTTAGATTTTTATTTTACTAACCCGAAAGTAACAATTACATGCCCGTTAAGAGGAAAAATACGGCTAAAGGTTGAAACACCTTGAAAACACCTTTTGGTATTTGGATATGTCTCACGTAGAATATTCGCCCGAAAAAAATCATGTAATTGAACGGTCCTACAGGGATTATTAATAAATAGGACTAAATAAATAACGAATTATTTAAAAGATACGAAAAAAAATTGATTATGAAAATATTTAGTTTAGAAGTAAAATTACATAAAAAGTATTAATTATATAATCAATGTACTGCATTCGAATACCGCGAGCTCCCTAAATAAATTTCTTTTCTGTTATTGTAATTTTTTTATTAAAAGAGCTCTACCACCTCTTTTATTTCGATAACTATTTAGCGGTAACAAGGTTTTTGATAGATTGTATTTTCAGCATTGTTGCCCCAACAACTTGTAGTTAGGAATGTTTCTTAATTCAATACTCAAAATTTCTTTATAAAGAATTATCATCTGTATTTTGTTAATAATCAATTTTTTAAAATATTTTATATACAACTGAATGTAATTAATAGAATCGAATTATGCCTAAAATGTATGTTTTAATTTAAAAAAAACAAAACGATGTGTATACAATCACTTTGGAACGAGATGAGATGCAAGAACTCCAGTTTGTTCATTACTTCTACAGTACTCAGGATCGCACAATGCTGTCACGCGCAAGGCACCGTTATCGCCCCAGAGGCCTCGTACTCATTTTCAGGATGTATTTACTAACATCTTTAGCTGCAATTTCAAACGTCTTTCCTTGTTCGGTTCTACTCACAGATGGGACATTTTGTTATTTTCATTTAAGTACACATGCTTTGTGTACGATATATTGCTACATCATCATTAATTTTTTATATTTGTTCTATTTTTACGATTGCAAAAATTATTTTTCCACCAAGTTATAATTTAGTTTTATGATGTGTTGATCTTAATGCAAATATTTTCTTTCCTTTTGGCTTATAAAAATAAATATAATTCAGATATCTTCTGTTCTTTTACTAAATAAAGCTTAAATGAAGCGACCGACATACGCTTATGTTTTTAGGTGTTCCTAAAGCTATAACCCACAATAGCGAG
>NW_027106407.1:70560-89116 GCF_000696795.3 Halyomorpha halys | reverse complement strand
ATAATAAATAAATTATGTAGAGTTAAGAAGAAATACAGGCAGTGATATGGTTATTTGGTGAATCAAAATCAATTATTGGGAATCATAGAAGTAAGAAAGTACCCAGTTAAATAATTTTTTTTTTTAGTTTTTTTTTTTGTGATAGATTTACTAATTAGTTCTTTTGGTAAGCGATTGAAGAGATAAGGTATGGCACAGTTTAATATACGTTTACCAAGTTTATTTTTAAAGGATGGTTCGATAATTTAATTTTGTTTCTAAATTTTTTTAGATGCATGAAAGATGTTTTTTAAAATGATGTTTCGGAGCAGCACTCTCTGAAGCTGAAGGAAAACAATCCAAGATTTCGTTATGGAGCGAACAACTGTTTGCCCCGGCTTAGAAAGTTATTATAATGTACCGCCTCAAGTTAGTTCTTGTTGAATTACTAAGTAACCCCCCTGGCCTCGCCTTTATTCCACTGGGAAGATATACCCAAGTTTTCATCAACAAGAGATTGCACGGGCGTCAACAGGCATTAAAACATGGAACAAAGAGGGCACAAATGAAATGAGAATACATTACTGAAAAAAAGCAGTGGACTAGTCTCCATTGTCGGGATATTGACAGAGCGGAAATGATCGAGCAATCTCTCTTCCACCACTCAGTTTGTATTTTTTTTTATTTATATATATATTTTTATTTCAGTTCGATGCTTTAGATGTAATGAACTTTCCAAATGAAAAAAAGAAAGAACTAAAATGAATGTTAAGCGTCATATTTATATTCAAATAAAGCTTATAATGAATATAAAGAAGGCATTAATTTTAGAATTATAAGGAAAACTTGATAGGTTTGAGTTGAACTTTGCTTTGGACGATTATTTCTATAAATAAGAAAAAAAACGCCTCAAATAGACTATTGAAGCGACACCGCTATCTTTTGGTCTAAACTCTAACAACTTAGAGCCGTGCGAACTACTATAACCGACATGACTGAGCCTACCATCTAACACGTGAACTACTTTAGCCATTCAGGCAAACGCAGTATATTAAAATATGTAAAATTTCATGTGAATACTTTAATAATACCAATATAATAACCATGTCATATGTCTTAATAGTCATAATAATTTTGAATCAATAAGGATTACAATAGAATCTTCTGATCCACTAAAACCTAAAGTCTTATACGTGGTATAACACGATGGCGTTTAATAGACCAGAGAGTTGACTAACACAAAATTGCTATACTAAACTGTGAATATTACGCCGAGCTGAAGTGGCTCTCTATCCATCCTTCCGATGCCAGTGTTTCCTAGTTTCCTTTCTATTCCAAATAATTAGTACCCAACGCACCTCCTATATCCAAGTAAACCTGCAATTCAAATTCTCGTACTAACAGATCTGATTTATCTGACATCTACCCTCCAACTCACCGAACTGCTGCGTTTGATAAATATTTTTTTACCCGAGCTGCTTATCACTGGAATTCCATTCCCTCGTTTAAAACCCTTCTATTTAACTACCTTTTACTTCACCAATCTAATCCAATACTATAATAGTACAGATATTTTATATTTAACTATCTTTTTGTTTTGTTATTATGT
Organism: Halyomorpha halys; assembly: GCF_000696795.3. NCBI lineage: Eukaryota > Metazoa > Arthropoda > Insecta > Hemiptera > Pentatomidae > Halyomorpha > Halyomorpha halys. Next base: position 87,528 of record NW_027106407.1, on the reverse strand, counting down.
ATTAAGCCAATTAGTTTTCTTCTCTGATTCTAAAATTATTTATTGATAATTTTAAAGTTACAATTAAGTGTGCCCACACAGTTTTTTTTTTGGCCTATATATATTACTGTAAAATTAAAATTATCTTTGTAATTGTTCTAAAGTGATATATAATGGGAGGCACCAGCTGGAATTTTTGAACTTGAGAAGAGTATGTTCTTTTGTCGGTGTGCCAAAGGAATCGCCGGGCCTAGGCAGAAACCCGATCGGTAAAACATCTAAAGTAATGTACGGAGATATATAGATAACAGAGAGATGACAACTTAAATAAAGCTATAGAAGACTTAAAGAAAGAGTGCTTTGAGAAAATAGACGAAGCAGCGAGAAAATAAGAATTGCAGCAGGCCTTCATAGAAAAATCGACGATGTGGAACTTAGCTCCCAGGAACACCTGGCCTGTGATGAGAGGAATAACTTGGTAGAGGAGTGGATTCTCCGAGAGGTAAAGAATCTAGGCGACCGAATGGAAGCATTGAGAATTCAACAGGAGGTTCAGATCAGGAACAAGGTCCAGACCGTCGAGGAAAAAATAATACCTGTACGGGAAACCCCTAGTCGGATTTAGAACCCCCGAAGCCCCGTACACGGCATAAATTATGGCATCCCTTGTGAAGGACGTTTCTACCAATTTACTATGGCTATCAAAATTAAAACCTTTTTTAAAAATTAGTACCAAAGGTGGCATGTCAGGAATTATAAAACTAGTATATGTAATTAGGTATAATTTGAGGACTTAATTCTATAAGATAAATTTTATTAAGTAATTAAATATTATAATTTATATGATAAGATATTAATTTTTGATATAATGGATAGGCTCACTCTATTCTTTCGTATTTCATGTTACGTCTGTTCATTATGATTGAGGTCCGATCTAGTTATGGATCATCAATCTCTATTTGGGAATTGGAACAACAAGAACAACAGAGGTATGAGGAAGAAAAGAAAGAACGAGAAGAATATTGGAAAAAAACAAGAACTGAGGGAAGATCAGAGGAAAACCGTGGGCAGACGGTAGAGATGGACAGTCTGGGAGGGATGGACACTTGAGGAGAGTCTGGAGGCAGAGAGAGCGGCTGACAAGTTGGATGCCAGAGGAGGAAATCACACCTCGTGGGATCTAGCAGCGGCAGCCGGGAGGCTGTGGAGCATAGCGAATATGGACGCTCTGCCGCGACAACTGCCAAGCCGACCGACGTACCAAAACAAGTAAGACCTTTTCCTTTGTAATTTGAATGACAATAATAGTATTAATAACTTAGAGTCAGTCTAAATATCAAAGATCCCAACTGGTACTTCTCAATTCATAATATAACAATTAAAGTATAAGGAAACAGGTCTACCATGCACTCTCATAATATTATTCTTGGTAATGTATATATGACTGTAAATATAAAATATGAAACAAAGACTTTACTTTGTAATTAAGAACCCAGCCTGGCACCTCATATATAATAGCATAGTAAATTGGTGAACACGATACCGTTGGAAAGGAACTCCAATGATTGATTATAGATTTTCATATCTAGCATACCATGGCGAGGGGGTCCATATGGTATCGAGAGATAGAATTAAATATAATATAATTAAATACAAATACATAATATAAATGAATAAATATATGAATAAATTTAAATATAATACGTGTACGGGGAACCCCTAGTCGGACTACCGGAACACCCGAAGCCCCGTACACAGCAAAAGGGACCTAGTCCTAGAATAATAAACTAGTTTTCATTTCAATATTCTTCAGAGAAGTTTCTGCCCCTTAGGAGGCAGTGAGCTATAATATACATATTGGATCAGTACGTCCCAGTGTTATTTTCGGAAATGTAGGTTAAATTTGTATTTCCATTCTGCCTTCTCTGAATCTCTCCTCCTTGTTTATCCTTTTATCAGGACCTACAGCGAGTACCAGGTCTGTAGTTCTGTTTGTAGGTCTGGCATACCCCTTCTCGACCATAAGTTAGTACCTTTTTAAGGACATGCAATATCGAGGTATTCTGATAGAGAGTACCTCACCTCTATAATTGATAACAGGACCTATTAGACGCAGCCACATCGATACAATGACCTTTTTTTTAATCATTTATTTATTGTTATTTACAACTTTATACACATATATACAACAAGTACATTTGCTGTAGGTGAGATAGTGACATGATACAAACATGTTGAGAATCTACCCATTGTTAGAACTCCAATAACATTTCTAGAAGAGAAAATCCCGAGGCCATATCCTTTTCAGACGCCTAGGAGGATTATTAGGTAATGAAGGAGAAGCCAGGTTAGAAACAAGTGGATTTGGGTGGTTGGGAAGATTTACATGGAAGGAATGGTATCTGGTTTTGGCCAAATCAGCAACATATGGGACATTGAGGTCATGATGTATGACTTGATTTGTGTCAAAGTAAGGAGCGTTAAGGATTTTACGAAGGATTTTGGACTTTAAGAATTGGATTCGGGAGGAATTTGATGGTTTAGTGGAGCCCCAAAGCTCAACTCCATATGTCCAGATTGGCCTTATTACAGTCATGTAGATCAGTCGTTTGTAATGTGTTGGAAGTTTAGACCGTTTGTCTAGTAAGTGCTGTAATAATCGAAATCGACGTGCAGTTATCTATAAATTTTATTTCATAAATTTAATCCAACAAAAGAATTCTGATAAAATACATTAGAAATCTAATAATTTTGATGGTTAAGCTGAACAAGAATGGAAAAAATTTAGTTCGATATAATGATTCTGAATGGTTGGATGGATATTATGTAGATCCTAAACAAACATACATACTGCATTTTTTAACGAGTGCTGCAGCGATAGAAAATATTGGGCTGTACATTCTACTATCGGGCGACGAGTTCTCGTTTTGTGTTCACTAACAGGTCTTTAAATTGCCATTATCTAGTTCATTCTGGGGGAGGAATATACTTTGTCAGCATTCCCCCTTCCTGTCGATACGAGCGATACTCGATATGGAAATCTTACTGAAAGCGCGGAAATACAATCAGGCACGAAAAAGCATAAAACACAACAATGATATGTGTATTTTTTTTCTTTTTAACCAACCCCGGGTATAAAGAATGACTCAATGTCAAGAGTGACGGCCGTGTTATTCTTTTCAGAATTAAAATTGTATACCTCTTTTACTTTCTCGTATTTCTTTAGAGAATAACATAACTTTCCATTGCTCAATTTATTCAGGAATTCAACATAAGAAAGAAAAATACATTTTCTAATTAGATAAGAGTTTTCCCTATGAGCTGACTTCAAATAAGCTTTAGCAATATAATATCATGAACTCAAATATAACAAAGGTAGCTTTTAATTCTACAAATCTTCCAAATATACACTAAGAAATTAATTACAATTTTAATTTCTTCTTACTGAAAATAAATAATAAAATTATGTTTAATTATTTACCTTATGCTACTTGATTAGTATGCTACTCTAAAATGAAAAAACATGAAGAAGGAGCTTAAATTAAATTTTTCACATTAATTAATACATTTACAAAGAGTCATTCCGTGACTGAAAGAGTTGACGTAATTCGCAATTCTAATAACATGAGAATGAGATTAAGAAGAATACGAATCTTTTTTCTGTATCTTGAAGCTAAAATCATGAAAAGCCAATTCAGACTATACGTTCCGTTTTTATACAATGTAAGTGCATAATATATAATACAATAGATGTATATTCACTTTCCGTTCGGTTTACACGCCGTTTCCATGAATTAATTTCCACTTTATAATATTTTATGTAAACGGCATTAAAGGGAAACGGAATGTATAATGTTAATCTACCATAACATGGAAATGTTGAAGCATTATTCAGCTCAGTATTATATTTTATAACTAATATGACAACCGGTAGATCCTAAACGATTATTTTACTTAAATATTCAAAACTAAAAATGACACAATAACAGAACAATTAATAAAATTAATTAATTTGTATTCGGAAGTGAACCATTTTATGGAGGGCAGAACATAAGATTTTCAACAAAGCTCATCCAAAAATAGTTGAGCAAATGTCTAAAAGCAGAATAGTAAAAAAAAGAAGATAAACATTATTTATTAAAGGCTAAATAAATTATTGTTGAGGAGGGACACTAATTCAACGGAGAGCTTAAACGTAATAGCTAGAAATTACTGTAGCCGCAAAAACTAATTTAATCCACAACAGAGCAATATATATTGTTCTGAAGTATCGCTTCAGTTTCAGCTTCTCTCTCAACTTGCGTTCTTCGCGGCCAGTTAACGAAAATTAAAAGAACATAATATTTCGTAAATTTTAGTAAATGTAAGACTATTTGTCTTCTGAATATGCCGGAAGAAATTTTCAAATGCCCTTTCATGTGAATTTTTAGCTATAATCTGAATATATGTCTCTACTTCAGTTCGTTAAAAATTACATTTAGAGACTGTGGAAAATTCCTGATAAATTAATACATTCATAATTTTTTTTTTTTTTTTTTTTTATAGTGCACCCAGGCCATCTTCCTTTTATATTTTAAATCATATATTTACATATATGTATGTATGTATTAATTTTTATTAATTTAAAATAATATTTCATGTAATGGTTATTTAAAATATTATTTTACAGTTATATGAAAATTACTATACTCATACATTATTTTACAGTTATATGAAAATTACTATACACATACATTATTTTATCAATTTAAAATTATTTTTTCAATTATTTGTTTTCTAACCCCAACATATATAATAAATGCTCAGAAGAATATTGTAATTCACATCATTTTAAATAGTTATGTAATTGAATAGTATATCAGGATACATGATCATTCATGTGTATGATCTTTTTTACATAATAAATCTGTAACTTATTACATCTTCTCAGTGCTTGTTTATAGTTTTTTTTACTAGCATACATCAAATAAATGTTGTTTTTTTTCACAAAAACAAACAACAGTAAGATTAGTGGAAAACGGAGAAATAAATAAAAACAACTGATCTTCTCTTTTTATACTGCTCTCCATCGTTTTGAATGAAGAACTGTTTGACATTTTCGCTTTTACCACTAGCGGCATCACCGAGGTACGACATTTGCACTTACTGTTGAATTCATTTTAAACAGAACGCAAACATTGACTTTGTACTAATCGTGCGCTAAAGATAATATAGTTAGAGTTTGTATACACAAACAACTAAAACATGGGAGGATCCTAAAAGCTGTTTATTATGAAATTGTACTCATGACTCACAGGGACATACCTCTCCCAACCCGAGAGAAGTAATAATGTAAAATAACAAACATTAATATCATTTCAACACTGAAAACTGTTTAATTTACTGTTTAAAACTCTATATCTATAATTACATATGTAACAGTCGCGAAATATTCGAGAAGGCAAAATAGTTATTGTTTAGGTAAAAATGTAAAGCTCCAAATATCCCTAGAATGATGTGATTTATTTTACTTTTTTGCTGATTCCTCAGTCAATTATTATACTGCTATACTATAATCTTTTTGATTCAATTCGAACATTTATTAATATAAAGTAAAATATTTATGTCTCTTCCTTAGTTTTTTTTCTCCTTATATTAAAACAGTGGTGTTCCTACCGTATACGTTTGGATATAGAGAAAAAAATTAATTATTTCGAGTTTATTAGAATCAAAAGTAAGGTTGATTTATCGTCATTTCTGTCATGACACAAATAGCCTCAGTTCGTGGCTATCGTCTAGAAACTTAAAATCAAGCATTTATTTGATGCTATTATTCTTCCTACTTTTCGCAATGTATGCGAAATGCGACGCCTCGAGATGGAAAGGCAATAAAAACCATAAGAAGATTAATTATTTTATATATGCTTGTTTGAGAGTGGTTTAGTTTATTGTTAATTTAAAACAATTTTGATCCTTTTTTTCCTCTCAACTTTTATTCTTTAAAATTTCTCCAACGTTTTGGCACTCACGCCATTCTCAAGGATACCACCCTCAATATTGATGTCATTTCTTTTTTAAATCTTAAAAGTGCAGGCTAATTGTTCTTGTCATATATAACGTTTTCTAAAAAATTTATATCTTAGATTTTACCACTTTTTACAAAAAAAAAGTTGTAAATGTAAGTGAAGGAAGGAAAGTGTTCTGTAAAAAAGTTTTAAATCTAAGATATAAATTTTTTAGAAAATGTTATATGTGACAAGGGCAATTAGCCTGCAATTTTAAGATTTAAAAAAGAAATGACATCAATATTGAAAATTGTATCCTTGAGAATGGCCTGAGTACCGAAACGTTGGAGAAATTTTAAAGAATAAAAGTTGAGAGGAAAAAAAGGATCAAAATTGTTTTGAATTGAGAATAAACCATAACAAGATTTATAAAAAAAATTACATAAAATATTTGATTAGAATAATGGGTTGGAGAATTAAACGTATACAGAAGATGAAATCGTTTGCACATACATTTTTGAAATATTAACGAAATAGCCATAACGCAACGTCTCATGTGGGCTTGTTTATGTTGTTGGGCAGCAAAAGAGTCCTAATAGTATATTAATTAATACCAATATTTACTTACTAACCCGAGAGAAAATCTTGATTGAACTGTTTACTTCATCTGAGGTTAATAACTTACCAGTTTTCGAAAATTCCAGAAAATAAAAGCAAAGAGGTAACATAGATCTGATTTTTTCCTATTAAATTCTAAAAATGAATTTAGAAGTGCCTATGAATTTAGGACTCGCTACAGGAATTAAAGCACTGACTTTAGAAGGCATTGAAAGTACTGCAAGACTTTCAATTAACACCGTTCAATTTTTAGTGACGATATCTACTCCTGATGTTCAGGTTGACGCCAACAATAATGAATTTGTACTTGAAAAGGGTCACTGAAGAGGATCTAGGAGGGTGAATTCCGAAGAGCAAATTTGTTGATCGGGTAAATTAAAAAAATGTGAAATGGTGAAATTGGAGGAGCAGAAATGAGAAAGAAAAATAGGAATGAATTGAAACATTTGTATTTGTTGTACAGACCGAAATTGATTATAAAAGAGAACTGTAGGGAAAAAAATTGTTTATTATATCTCTTTATATCTGATTATACCATGTATGTGTAATTTATATATGCCCGATTACGGATTGATAAGTATGCTGTGTGAGATAGCAGCCTGATATATTTAGGCAGCATAGATAAATAAAGTATTTCTCTCTCTTTCTGACGAGTAGGGAGGGGTTAAGAAAAATTAGATTTAAAATAAAAAAGTTGATATTTACTTATCCTCGGAGCTAGGAGATTTCCTGAAGTACGTTGAAACATTTCTAGCGCCAGCACAGCAGAATGGGTCCAGCTTCTTTGAATTGGGATGAGATTTAAAATTAATCGATCTATATAGGTCATGTTTAAATCGATTTTAATCAAAATCATACTTCTAGAACTGTTGTCATCAACTGTAGTGAAATGATGTTTCGTGGTAGAAAAAAAAAATTGCCCGGTCGAAAAGAGGAAAAGCGGATAAATGTCCGAGACTCGATGTCGAGTACTAATAAGTACCCCTACTGGCTGGCTCCATCAGAAGAGATCGCCATGGGAAATTGGAAAGGAAAAAAAATATGTTTAGAGGGCAAAGTGAAGTGCTTGTTATCATTTGGCCCAAAGATCAGGACGTATTTGTTTGACATCTTTTTCCTTTTCTTCATTCTCCATTAATAACCTGTTTTTTCTTCGTCATCTCCCTTTCCACTCCCCTGAGTTTTTACCTTATTAAAAAGTATATAACAAGTTATTCAACATTTTTCTGCATTTCTTTATAATTATTTTCTGATTACTTTTTAAGTAAAATTTAATAGTGCTTAAAATTGAACCCTTTTTCCTTCCAAACGCTTTTTTCCTGTTACTTCTTTTTCTAATTTATCTTCTGTTCATCCTATCTTTTTTACTCTAACACTAGGGAATTATTTTCACTGCTTCCAAGTTCTTTGGCCGATATCAAATAATTAAATGATATCATTTATACATGTGTAATATTTCTGTATTTTCACAATCCTTCAATCCTCCTTTTATTTTAATTACCTAGTTCAATGCTACAGCCAACTCCTTGCTCAGTTATAAAAATTAATATTATCATTACTACTAATCAATGTAATTAAAAAATTAAAAATAACTAAGGTAACCAAGTTTCACCTCAGCAACTTGAAGTGTGCACCGATTCCGGTTTGAATTTGTTGCGACCCCACGAAATGAAAACTTTACTCTTCAATTCTGGTTAAAATGGGGTTGTTACCTGCAGATAATCCTCCCCTCCAAATTGCCGTATGTCCAGAAATGATGATCGTAAGCCGTATGCTGAGATAGTTGATACTACATCCAACTATCAAGCAAATCCTAATAGTACGACGGTAAATTTACACGATATTAATGACCCCAACAGTTGATTTTATCACCGTGAAGTATCCGGTTAATAATTGATAATATAGCATTCTTTAGTGAATCATCTATAATAAGACTGAAAATGAAGTTTTAATAAAATTCCTAGGTAATCTTCCGCGGCAACCGCTCAGGAACCCCGATTTGTCAACGGTCTAGTCTTACCTTTGAAACATTTACTTAAAACAGGAAGAGCAGAATTAAGTTAGTTAAGTCGATCAGTGTTTAAAAAATAGTCAAAATGGGTAATGGTACCTCATTTAGTTAACCATTCTTGATTTTCTTTAAGCATCTATAAATTTTAATTTAAAATTTTCTTTTTTATCTATATTTGTAATTTTTTGACGTTTTTATCTATACTCAACAAAATAAACATTATTTGTAGGTACACTAAATGCATAAATAAACGCACTGTAATTTTTTTTAAATTGTAGATACATGTATATTGTGTGGGTGTCTGTAAGAGAAAAGTATTCTTTATCGAATGATAGTAACCAGTGCTAAGCTCTGACTCGATCAGTATACTTTCAACTTTTATACAATATTTATTTGGATAAATATGTTACATAAAACGCAATATCATTATGAATAATATAATTTTCGTACACAATGATCCTGTAGGAAAAGACCAATAATAAATTGTAATTTATCAAGTAAATAAATGAATTTATTTATGATATTTTAATATAATGTAGCTTGGAATGAATAATGTAACGTCAGCATGATATTAAACAAATATTGTAATATATTTACAAACCTAAAATAACAAAAGTAAAATAAATAAATAATATGAAATACTGCATACTTAATATTTTAACAGAGTGACAGTAGTATAAAAGTATTGTTTTAAAAGAAAAGATATACAATTATTGGGGCGAAATGAAAATTTCACATTTTCTCAAAGCGGAATAAGAAAAGGAATTAATATAACATCACTGGCTCATACAGTCGTTGAAATTAAGTAATTAGCTATGAAATATTGAAATTTAATATAATATTCATTGGAAGAAGCACAAATAAAACGGATCTGGAACACTGGGTGTATTTGTAGGTTTAGAAAATAAATATTCTACTCTTCATAAGTGTGAACAGTTATATTAGTCGATGAATGTTATAGTTACTTTCATTTTTTTTTATTGTCTGTAGTTAAAAAAAAATAGTTTTAAAAAGTGTGGTGATTATTGAAAAAGCAATTAAAATGAATAGGTATAGAAAATATTTAAAAAATTGATAAAGGTAATAGTAGGTTAGCCCCTGCAATAGATCCAAATACAATGCAGCATTACCGAACGGAATAACGTGACTGTTAGGCTTCACTGCTGAATAAATGAAGGGGTAAAATATGTTATATATTATGGTGTACAGCATCTGTTGTCACTTATAAATATATGAACAATGAAATTTCAAAGTAAAAATTTAATTTATTTTGTGAAAAAACATCTCATAAAAATTAAAAAATTCTATTAATCTTGTAAAATTTTACTATTTTCAAAATATTTTGCTTTATACTTTCAGAAATGCGAGGAATCATTCGAATTTAAAAATAGTGAGTGCACCTATTTACTATTTGTTAATGTTAAATACTAATTAATATAAATATCTAAATTTAAAATAAACAAAAACATTATACTGACTATAATGTAATCCATACAAATATAAATGAAAGGACAATGTACGTCAGAAAAACGTACAATCTTGCGGTATCTTCTTACTTACTTTATCTAAATACATGTCTCGATTTCATTTCGTCAGTACTCATTTTTCACATACCCACTCAGTTATATATACATTTAAATTTGATTTAATTTACAATATTCATTTCGATAGGATCTATTTGAAACATTATTACACAGTTAAAAGTTTAAAAAGTTAACATTAATTATAGGAACTAGTATAAGCATGTCAAAGGTTAATTTACATTTAATAAAATCCAAGATGGCCTCCCATATTATGGAAATGTCACTGATTTGAAAGCACATTGACTGATGAGGCGTTACCAGTTTAAAGATTTCTTCTAAAGAGCCAGATCCAATCTCGTCTCAAGGACCTCGATCGGTTATAAATTGAATGTATCTTTGATTAATTTCACTGTTAAGATATGTATTTATATTCAAAACAAACCATTATGACCTTCAAGTTCATCATGAAAACTCAGTCAGTATGATTAATGATTAATATCAAGTAGTGCTTCGATTAAACCTTTAGAAATCGATAAAATGGCGTATTCCTGTACGTAATAATATGCATCTTGGCCTTTTTATAAATGTAAGGATAAAAACGTGTAAGTGGTGGTGTTAACGCCATATTTTATTATTACCTTGTAAATAATATTTGAGTTGTATTAGTGTTTAATTTAGTTACATTTATTTTTATTTCTATTATTTTAATTGGATAAAGTTATTTGAGAAGAAAAATGTTTATTTTATTTGTGTTGTTATTAAATAATAGAGACAGTTGGTAAGAGGTCACCTAGCAACGGGCCGGCCATCTTCATTTTTAGTCGAGTTCCAGCTACTTAGTGGCCATGATCGTTTCTAAGCAGCCCTGTCTGCGTTTATAATTTGATAGTTTAGACATTTTGTGAGTTAACGGTCATTATTGTCCGAAACCAGACCCTTTCTGCGTATCGACTTGAGATGAGTTCCGGCTAATTAGTGGCCATGACCGTGTGTAACCAGCCCTGTCTGCGTCCATTTTGGTATTATTTAATGACATTTTGAGTGTGTTAACAGACATTACAGTCCGAAACCCGACCTTATCTGCGTTTCGACTTAAATATAAATTGTTGCTAATTAGTCGGCTCGCATAATACATTAAAATAACTAGACCCTGTCTGCCCATAATAAATGACAGTGTGGCCATCTTGGCTTTTGAGACATTTCGACTGTTAGTGAGCCATTGCACCAAGTTTGGACCAGTTTAAAATTGCAGCGGTGTATTTAGCTACAGAACTACGACTTACACACCTCGACAAGCAAAATATCTTCCCCTGACCTATCGGAGTGGATCAACCTTTCGTCGACCAGTATTTACTTTACATATTCTATTTGTTTTTATGTAAATCAGTTTATTTTCGTCTTCATAATTTATTTAGCTAGTTTTATTTCGTTAAAGATGTTTTTTTTTTTTACTTGTATTCATTGTTTTAGTCATATTTTAGTTTTAGTTGTATGTTTAAATTCATCAAATAAATGTTTATATCCCAACCAGCTTGTTCATTTTAAAGCCTTCCAATAAAAAGACATAGTCGATTTGAGGTGGCTTTGACAGATGGGAATCATCAATATCATTATTAGTTAATAACAATCTCCGAATATCAAGTGAATTAATAATAAGTTAAGAGTGATTATAGTACCATTGTTCATGTTTTTTATTCCTAAATCTAATAACACCTTTGCACTATTGCAATAACAATTTTTTCTTTAATTTTGGACTACCACTTTCGTCACTGAAAAAAAATGTTCTTCAAATATTAAACAAGATATACATTGTTTTTTTTTAATGAAGGTGACTTTGGTACACCTTTTTTTATCATGGATTCCAAGGATATAAATGTTGTACCACTGTCGTGTGGTCTTTTCACTTCTTAGAGGTTATAGAAAGCTTGAGGACGAAGAAAAAAAATTTCTAATTCTTTAAAAATATTTTCCCTTATTGAAGAAAATGTTTCTAATTGGATTCCTCTGTTTACGAAGATCATTTTAGTCCCTTTGGCAGAATGAACTGTCTGAACATTAAAGAAAACTATAATAGAGTACATAAAACCCAATTTGCATCGTGAGTCCTACCCCAGGAATAATAAAAAAAATGTTGGGCAACCTTTAGGCAAACTCATGAACCTACAGTAACTGTCTGGCTACTTTTTCAAACTTAAAAAACGATATTGGAGTATAGTCACCCCACATAACAATATTACTAAGAATCTAAAACACAACAAATCAAAACTATCATTCATCAACAACAATTATAATTTTTAAACAAAATGCTATTTTAATAGTCATCTACTCAGATGACTGTCAGTTCAAATTTCCAATAATTTTGAACAATACAAAAAAATAAGAACATTATTAAGACAAAAAAGCTAAATAAATTGAATTTTAAAGACTTTTACATTTTGTTTTTCCAGCATTATTATTCAAATAATGAGTGGAACGATTTTCTTTTCTGTTTACCGACTGAAAAGACAAGCAGTGGACAGTCACACATCGCTTACTTCATTAGAGGCAGCGGTATAATGAAGAGCGGGTTAGGACCACAGGGCAATTCAAAATGCTAAATTGTGCATTATGGTACTCTCATTGTCTCAGTTGGCTGAACGCGTTTAAAGTCAAGATAACATTCGATTTTTACTTAATTGTTTATTATCTGACAATCTATTGGATAATATGACGATTAAATGTATTCCTTGCTTTTATATCTTCGTAGCACAAATAATTAATGGATTGAATGTAACCATTTTGATAGTTAGTTTTAGCTTCAATAGGAGGGGAAAGGAAATTAATTCGAACCTGAATTCTGATCTTGAGTCATCTAAATGGAAAAATACAACTGACCAGATGAAAATAAAAAAAATATCAATTATTAGGAAATCAGTTACTTTCTGCCTAAACCAATTCGAAGTAAAAAGTAGAAGTTCGCCCATTAAAGTTATCATTCTGTCTTTCTCTAAATCTTCATATTCAGATCTTAAATTGTCTAACTACTCATCTCTCTTTTCTCAGTCTGCCGGTGTTCCTGAAGGCAGTATCTTCGGTCCCATTCTCTATACGGTTTATACAGCTAATATCCCCACCCTAAAGCAGTCGAGACAACATACACTGATGAACAATGTGTACTGTCTGTAAACAATGACCCAACTACTACATCTGACTCTACAGACAAATATAACATCCATTGAAGGTGTCAAAACTGGAGAATCAAAATAAATCCTGACAAATCCCACCAGGTTATCTTTACTCTCCGTCGTAAACCTCTACCCCCTTGTCCTTCAGTATCTTTTTTCAATATCCCACTAACACCTGCTGAACAGATTCATTACTTAGGATTCTATCTTGACAAGAGACTTACTTGGAATCCCCATACCAAGGCTGAAACGGTAAGAAACTACTCGAAGATTTCAATTACTATAACATCCATTTGACAAACGCTCTAAACTTTCCATTCAGTACAAAAAATTATTATATACTACGATAATCAGATCAATTTGGACATACGGATTTGAGCTCTAGGGCTAATTAAACCATTAAATTCCTCCCGTATCCAATCCTTACAATCTAAAATCCTCTATTAAATTGTTGATCATCCTTATTACGTCACAAATAAACTCATCCATAAATACCTTAACATCCCATGTGTTATAGATTTGGTCTGAGATAGATATGAATAGATGAAGATTTCATTCCAAACTTACTCTTACCCATCATAACCCATTAGTTCTTAATCTCTCATCCTTAACAATCCCTGAAAATAAGATAACTAGGAGAGCTTCTAATTTAAATTAATGTTTAAAGTACCACCATCGGAAACTCTATCAAGTGTTCGAAACCTTCCTGAAATTTACTTATTGTATTTTTTTTTTGTACAGTTGTAAATTTCAATAAATAAATAAAATTAAAAAAATGTCTAACTAGAAACATATAACTAATTAAATGGAAATTATCAACCATTATTTCATTAATTTAAGTATCCATTATACGTAAATATAAATGAAAATCACTGTCATTATAAATATAATCTTACTTAAAAAAATAATTTCAGATTTGTATTGACTTCAAAATTTATATTTTGAAATATCATTACTAAATAATGATTATAATAAGTGACTAATTTCTCCACTTGCTTTTCTGTATTTAGGTTTACTAAGATGTTACTAGGTTACATAGTGTTCTTAAAGTAGAGCCCTTTACAGAACATTACAGGGCACATTAATTATCCTTGAGGGATGAAATACTGGAAGTAATAAAATAATAGAATTATAGCTTCTCTTGGCTACTTTCCAGATAAGCCATTACTTTCTCAACAACATTTCCTGATGGCAATACATTCCAAGAAAAATGGCAAGTATAAGAGGTTTATAAGCTTTTAACCTCCAATTATAATGATAGTTGTATTTACGAATGAAGTTGGTAAATTGGTTTTAAGATTTTAGAAATGAAATAATATTTTTTCACGTCGTAGGCCTTTGGCAGTTTGATCAATTTATATATTTTATTCAATTCAAAATTGTATTCATTAATTTTACAATCTGCCATTTTTGGGCAATGGACAATAGGTAATAGCAATAACTAATTACATTCATACTAAAAAAATATATATAAATAAATAAAAAATAACATAACAAATATAAACAGAAGGATAAAAATCTAACTATGTACATGAAAATGAGAAAAAAATAATATTTATAATAATGATAAAATAATCACTAAATGATAAACTTTTTAAAATTAATAATAATGCATACTCATTTGGAATAAATGTCTTGACAATTTTTTTTTTTTTTTTAAATGTTCATATGGTACTGAAGTAACAAAAAATTAAATAATCAATTCTTAATAACGTATTTGAATTATGAATATTGATTCAATTTAATGTAAAGGGTAACACTTTACATTCAATTGAAGATAGTTGTAAAATTAATCAATGAAAATTTTTTTAACTAATATTAATGAAATAAATCACATTAACTAATAAAAAAACTTTAGGTTTTAATCAAATTATTAATTAAAGTTAAATCAATTAACTATTACATTTATTAATTAATTATAAAATTAAATTAATTTGAAATTCTGCTTATCCTACTTTTCCCACTTTTTCTAAATATGTAATAAAAAACAAAACAAATAGAGACGCTTTAAAACAACATAGAATGTGAAACTTTTCCTGAGAAGACAAAAAAATATATTGAAAATTAATAAAATGCTAAATGGTTCTATGTTTGGATATAAATACATATGTATAATTAAATGTGAGCCAATCTGACGATTAAATGATACAATGCCTCGCATAAGCAATATTGAGAAGTGAAGCAAAAAGAACTGGTTGTTGCCTCTGCCACGGTCAAAGCCCAGAGAAGCACATACCCCAAACTCATCCCTTACTCCTCCTTCTCATCAAATGAAAATAATTTTCTATCTTCCTATCTAACAATGATTAGAATATTTCTATTCTTATATTATACAAAACGCGAAAGGTATCCAGTGACAGTATATTTCTACTTGTTATATTATATAATTTCAATATATTTTCATTTATTGATGTGCTTACTGGTTTATTTATAAGCAAATCGATTATACAACCGAAAAAATAGAAAGTACTTAATTAAATAATAATAGCTTAATCATTTATTATTAATAATCATAATAAAAATAATTAATTATTTGACACTATCAGCTAGGATGAAAGCAAATAAAATAAATTATTTGATATTAGTCTCTAGCTGATTATTGCGAATGAAGTTGCTTATTTATAAATTTATATTACACCTAACTTTATTATCTAATTAACCAATGTTCTTATATATTGCCAAAAGTACAGTAAATATTTAAAAATTTTATCCTACTAAAAATCAGTTAATTGACATGTAACGTCTAAGCTCAATGAGGACTTACAATTGCAAAATATAATGAATTTCATAACTGAAGGACTTTAACTATATCAGAAAAAGTTAATTGTGTGGGAAATGGGCACATTAATTCATATTTTTTCTTAGCTGCTAGATACATAGGTAATTTTTTCGGTCTCCTGTATAGTCTTAATTTCTTTTTCCTTAATAAAAGTTGAACAAATTTTTGAAAAAGACTCGTGCTTACCGGGAAAATTTACATATTTTAAAGGTTTTTCGCACTGTATTACTTCATGTCTATTTTCCCCGCAGTAACGACAAAGTGGATTGCTTTTACATGTCGCTTTTGTGTGTCCAAATCGCATACAGACTGTACACCTAATCGGGCTTCTAATATATTGTTTCATAGTAATATTATAAAATCCTATTTTAATTTCGCGCGGAATAGTGGGGGTATTAAACGTTAGAAGGTAATTATTGCAAAAATATTTTTCGTTATTTTTAAAATATGTCATTCTTTTAACATCTTCAACATTTTGTGCTTCCAATTCTTCTTTTATTTTCTCTAATGTACAAAAATTTAAATCCGGACACCATATGACACCTTGGCTCTGGTTTAACTTACCATGCGGCTCGGGGACTTTAATCGGGACTTTATTTAACATTGTTTTAAATTTTAGTAATTTTTCCGATTGTGTGTTTGTAAAAACTTCGATTAGGAGGGTTCCATCTTTTAATCTTTTGGCAAATTTTACTTCCTCGATCAAATTATTTATGCTTTTATAAATAAAAAACGGTGAGATTTTTTTGAAATCTAACGAATTTCCCCCTTCATCCTTTTCGTCCCTTTTTAGCATTTTTCTTGTATGTCGTTTGTTTTAGTAGTGTTTGTTTTAAATTTAGCCTTCTTTCGTTTTAAGGGAGGAGACTCAGACATACCGTCTGATTTTATATTTAATAATTAAAATACA
>NW_027106407.1:66511-70510 GCF_000696795.3 Halyomorpha halys | reverse complement strand
AACTTAAAGAAAAAACTAAAGAGAGAGATATACTTTGTAGAAAAAATTAAAATAAAATGAATAAATGAAAGTTAAAAACTATTCCCTTGTAGACACAAGTACTTAATCCTTTCGAGCTCAAATGCATCCTTACCATACAAAGTATAAACACTGACTGACCTTACGTTCTATTTTATTATCTTACAATATCTCATTTTAGTAAAAAGATAAAAATAATGATTATATCAAAGTAATTTGATATAATCATTAATTTTATTTAAACTATATTACTATATAGATTACTAAAGTATATTTATTGAATTTTGATTTATTTCATTGTTGTCATTATTAATAATTATTGAGGAAGAAAAAATGTTTAAACTTATATAAATAAACTTCAAAACTCCAAAACTTTTAAAATCCATTTATTTATTATTTTTGCTCAACACTCACAGATGCCTTGAAATAAATATTGACTGACATAGGTGGAAATCGAACTCAATCCGCGAATAACTTAACTATCACCAATTAATATTATCAGTATGGTGTAAAGTAGAAAAAACTTGCCGGATTTGTAAACTATGATTTATAATCTAATGCATATGTAAAGATGTAATGGCTTAGTACAAATATGTGTTTACTAACGTAAGTTGTGCACCTCTGTGTGAGTGTGTGTTTGGGTAATTCAATATTATAAAAATAAGGTTAAAAAAATCTTTCTATGTGGTTAAACTTGTTTGTATGTGAGTGAGTCGACGTACACTCAATACACTTCTGAAATTTACCATCTTAGAATTTATTATAATTTTTCTCAGATTTGGTATGGGTATAACCATGGAAAAAATGTGAAATTTTATTGAGACATGTTCTCTCATTTTTGAGTTACAGAGCTGTAATTTCTTCATAAATGGGCCCAAAAACAGTGTGCGACAAGTTTTGAAATATCTACAGAAACGTCCTTAATCTAGGTAGAAAAAAAGGACGAATGTCATTGTACATTATATTCCACGCTCTGTTATTTGATATACAATACTATATGTAGGTTAGTATAAGGTAACAATTTTTTTGAAACGTTAACGATCTGCCGAATTAACCCTTCAGTCAACTTCCACCTTCATTAGTACCTCAAAGGTGGCAACAGCTAAGTGATAATTAAATTTTAGTTTTAAGTTTAGAGTAAGTTCGGTGCAAAAGAAGGTTGAATTGTGTGACAGTTCTCACCTTCTTTTGCACCGAACTTGCACCTACTTATAAAAATAAACAATGATTATAAGCATCAAGTACAATAATGAAATAACTATTGTAAAGACCTCCTTGAAATGCATCTATTCAGTAAAAGGAGCTTTTCCAGGATAATGTAATTTCGAGAAGAAGATAAGGGGATTTAAAAAAAAATAACTATAGAAAATGTAGCACAGATGTCTCAGGAGACATAATAGAGTCTATCGATTGTAGTTAGAAGGATTGATAATGCCATGTTGAAGCAGTGCAAATCTCATTGTGCTCTTCAATCGCCAAGGTAATAAGGATGTGGGGAGGAGGGGCTTCGATCCTACAGCTCCTAGATAACGAACTACTGCTTCTACATTTTTCCTGTGTTGCCACATCTACATATATTTTTATAAGGCATCATTAGTAAAGAATAATTTTATAACAAAAAAAAATTTATTAGAGAGATTTTCATTCGTAAATTTACTGATCTATTAAAAACAAACTAAAAATAATTGTTTTTAAAATGTATTGAGATTTGATAAGATGTATTCAAATCTAATAATTTGAATACATCATTTTAATTTTGTTTTTCAAAATAACAGTAGTAGAGAGCAATGGTGTAAGTCATTCTCTTCGAATCACAATTCATTTCCATCAAAATGAAAATGATTAAATCGATTAATTACTGAGTGTATTAAATTAAAATACTCCTAAATTGTTGGATATTACGCGACTGACTGGTATTGGTTCTGGTACTGGTATTTGGTGGGGGGAACAAGTCCGGCAAGTGGCCCAGTGGGTCCTTTTTGCCAATCCCTGACGGCTACCTAGGTTGCCGCCGCATACTAACCAAGGTGGGAGTGTCAAGATTCATTCTTCGGGACAGCCGAAAAATGAATGTTTAACTGCCCCAGGAGGGAATCGAACCCACAACGTTCCAAACCGAGCGCACTGGGACCTACGCCCCAACCCGCACGGCCGTTACGTATCTGACTGACTGAGAACGCTGTTATTTTTAAGAAAAAGGTTTATAGAACTTCCATTAAAGTGTTGAAAGTCTTAAAACACCAGTATTAAATGTGTTTCGGTTTTAAAAACTCAATAAAGTACAGGAGTTATATTAATCTAAGTACGATTAATTGACTTGTAAGAAAAGAAAAAACCATTACAAAAATATTTGGTGAACCTAATAATAAATAATAAAACTAATTAATAATAAACCCACTCAATCAACAGCTATACCTCTGTTTTTTAATGCAGAAGCGCTGAAGCACGTTTTGTTTTGTTTTAGTAAATGGCAATCAGTTATTCAATTATTACTTAAATTCTCCATGACTTTAGAATGTCCTATGTTCAGTGAAGTAATGAGAAAATAGTGGTAGATTTTGTAATTATTTTTGAATAAAAAAAAAATTCCAAGGTTCTCAGCTGTGAGTGGAATATTCTGATTTGAAAAGGGAGGATCTCCAAAACTAATTACTGTTTTCAAAATGATGCAGTTAATCATTTGAATGCAGTATTAAATGATTCCCTAAATTTAATCCAGCAGTGCAAATTTATAAATTTTTAATTGATAATTCTTAAGAAATTAAACACGGGGATGGTAATGTCCTAACCGACTAACGACTAAGATAGAGAAAGGGGAGAAGTTAAAGAGCCGTGGGGAAGTTTATGATGGAAGAGAGCGATATCTATCTTGATTAGGGGCAGGTAATTAAAAACGCCACGGGCTACAGTCAGATAATTCTTTCCCAATCTGTTTACCCCGCCCTCATTCCTTTTCCATTAAAATTCGGCGGTATACTTAACAAAGAGTTTGTGTGGGGGCGGTCTAAAAGCAAGCGGCCTCTCAATGAGGAGAAAATGTTTTTTCTTTTTATCGATCAGCAACTAGGTAATTACACCAAGGTATTCCATTTTTTTCTCCCTGCTTTTCTTAATTAATTTTTTTTTCAACGTTCTTAGGAGAAACCGAAAGTTTAGAATGTTTTTATTTAATTTTTAAGTCTAAACCCACAAAAACATTGTATTGATAAACAGTTCTAAATAATAATTGATAGTATTTTTTTCTGACCTCCTTTATTGAAAAAATATATATAACAATATTAATACATACCTGAGTATATAAATATAATAATATAATAGTGCCCTTCCTTTGCCATATGGCATTTATAAGGAGATGGGCTAGGTCCCCTGAGGGCGGGGGTTACAATTATGGTCCAGGAACCGCTGGCTGGGAGATAAAATTGACAGTATCATATTATTATCCAAGATATGATTTAAATAGATTCACGAATCAAACGGGACGGATAAAACACTGGTTCTAAACGACCTGTGTATATAATAATAAATATTCTTTATTTATAAATAAAAATATCTAAAATGGGCTCTAGTGCGTTAGAATGAAGTAAATAATTAAAAAAAATAAAAATAATATAATCATAAAACATTAATAAATATCTCAAATACTAAATTTGAAAATAATATGAGATTACAACGTTTAAATGAATATTATAGAGATCCAATAATGTTTTTAATAAATGTAAAAAGACTAACTATAAATTAAAATCATCTATCATAGCAAAGTTGTTTAATAAAAAATCAACGCTTTTTGAGAAAATCGTGTCCCATACATAAATACAAAACTGACATATTTACAGTAGGTTGGGCGACAAGAGACATTGTATTGCTACGCAGAGCATGTCAGGAGGACAAAATATGTCCTCAGTTTTACATATGACAAACAAATTAAAATCAAAATGGATTGATAATATTCTAAGAAATAATATTTTAGTAGTCCCATCTAAC
>NW_027106407.1:59370-66461 GCF_000696795.3 Halyomorpha halys | reverse complement strand
ACTTCAAATTGCAGCCTTGATTGACCCAAAATTTATCCGCTAAACTACAAGAATTTTTATATTCATTTTAGTAATGTAGAAGAAGTTTTTATAAAACGACTAGTTAATACTGCAAATGGATCATTATTTCAACTGCTTGCCCTTCAATACCTCGCGAGGCCATAAAACAAGAACTTAAAAACTAAGGTTTGAGATTAGTCTTTCCGATGCATTTTCTCAGAGCCGGGTACCACCATACTCTATTTCCGTCATACATGTCAATAAATCTACAGTACTGGATTGTCGTAAGCAAGTGAGGAAAAAAAATGCTCTTCCTAGCCCTATGAGTGAACTACAGCAGACGAAGAAATGGGAAAATTAAACATAGGCTCGAGGTATGGAAAACTGTCATGGAAAGAATCCGACTCGAGGAAGTTGTACTGGCCAGAATGCGCATAGGCATGACTCATACATATCTTCCAAAAGGACCCACCGACCTACAGGAACTGCAAGGTACCTCTGACAGTGGGTCACATTCTACTAGATACTACGGGACTGAAATATTGGAAACAGACTGAACATCACGCTTGGAGTCCACCGAAACAGCTGTAGAAAATTCATTAGTTTTTAAAAAATCAAAATTGTACCACCTTGTATAAAAATCTCAAGAAAAATGTAATGAGTGTAATATAACTCATGTAATGTTTTGTGTTTTGAAGTTTTCAAATTGGACTGAAAAAAAAAAAGAACCTTTTTAGCAAGCTAATAGATGCACTGATAACAAATATAAATAAAATAAAAAGGAATGAATGAAAAAAACAACAAAATAAATCCTCTAACAAATCATAAAGTATCCTTTAATAATAATAAAATAAAAAGAACAAATAATAAAGTAATGATGATTAACTAAAGGATCAAACATTGTTTTAAGTAGACATTTACAGATTATATATGGATGTGAAAACATTCTATCATATTTTATGTTAAATATCATTTATCTTTTTATCCATTTATAAATTTTCCTTGAAACATGTAATGTATAACCAATTGATATAAAAATATTACGGAAAGTACGTTTTAGTAACTGATAGATTTATTGTACTATATTACCATTGTACACGTTACCTTTCATTATTTTAAATAAAAAATATTAACTATCCGTATATATACATTCTATTTGTTGCTAGTATTAATTTTTAATAATATTAAAATAATATTAATGTTTTTATTAATAAAAAATAACTATCTAATGAAAAAATGCAATAAATTTTGAATAGTACATTAATCTTTTATATACTTAATGTGTTATCGTCATAATTTAGCTGAATAAGTTGCGGGTTTACTAAACTTTACTATCCAAACTGCCGTTTCTATAGGGCTTTTCCAGGTGGTGCATAAAGTTCCTTTATAACAACGGCCTATAACAAAAGTGTCTTATTAAAGTGGCAAATTAATATTAATAGGCCCCGCTAAATAATCTTCCCTCCCCCCCCCTTCGTTCGGGGCCCGGATCACTCGAAAATTACTTTCTGCTAGGCAGATAAAAATCTTAAATATTAATGTATTACAAGGGAGGAGAAGATAATTAATA
Source organism: Halyomorpha halys (assembly GCF_000696795.3). Taxonomy (NCBI): domain Eukaryota; kingdom Metazoa; phylum Arthropoda; class Insecta; order Hemiptera; family Pentatomidae; genus Halyomorpha; species Halyomorpha halys. The sequence goes on along the minus strand of NW_027106407.1, from coordinate 64,891 downwards.
TCAAACTGCCTTGTTAAGACCTTTATAAGGCTATTGATTATTTAGTCATGTGATAAATTATTTTTTAAAGCAGTCCTAACAAGGTTTCGAGATAAATTTAAAATTTGACGAGACACGTAGCTGAAATAAAGTTGAACGAATTAAACCTAAAATGTATTCTATTAATTAGCTTCATCCTGTTTTATCTCATATTTTCGTCTCTTAAAATATGCCATGACAATCTGTTGGTTACAAAGATGTATAATTTTAATAATTTCAAATATAGCAATTTGAAGATATTAAAACAAATAAAAGTTAGATTAGGCGAAGATATTCTTATTATTATTTTCACTTACCTATATATGGAACATATATGAAGGGGGAGTGTTTTGATTCTGCACATTTAGAATTCATTCTTTTAACGAAAATACACGTTTTTGTCCAAATAATCAAGTCTCACAAAATGGTCAGGGCGTGTATCTTACGTTACGTTATCAGCCTAACTAAAAAACGAAAAGTTGTATGGAATTGAAATTACATATTTAAGGCAGGTATATACCTGATATTTGACAGCAACTTTTTCGATGAAATCAGCTGACCGAATGTACTACTTTATAGAGTCGTTTTTTCACAATTTTTCGAATTTCTCAAAAAAAAAGCTTTAATAATTTTTATTAATCTTCGAATGTCAATGTAAAATTAAATTATCTTTAATATTAACTAGCTCTTATCCTGATTGAAATAGTAAGACAGGGCTTAAAGCCAATTTTTAAAAAACATTCTGACTTTAAAGTACATTTTATTTTGTTTATTTTAAATAAATAAATAATTCCCATTGTAAGCAATAATAAAAAATAGATAAATAGAAAATATATAAGATTTTTATGAATTACAAAAAAAGAAGGGGGGGAGGAAATAAGAAAAATCCAATTCAAACAAGAAAAGGCGAGACTTTGTTAAACTGTGGCATTCCTGGCAGGGACAAAATTTATATTTGTTATTCCCACGTCAAGAAATTCTCGTCTGAAATACGAATTATCGTAGCAACAGAAAAAAAATTGTTAATAATTTGTTGAAAACAACAAAATTAGTGATGACATTAATACCAGCCCACCAAACCACATACAACTCAGGGATACAAGTGAAAATGTGTGGTGCGCGCACGTAGACCGCTACGAAATAAAAATCAACTAGATATGAGCCAGCGCCACAGCGAGGTAGACGCATTGACACCCACGGTTACAGACGGTTCAGGGTAACTAAGAACTATGTGACATAAGCAAAATAAATTCCACCTTATAACATGAATTATGCTTTTTTAATTTATCTTGCAAACATTCATAACTCATAGTAAGTAATGGTGATGAAAGAATCCATTAATACCGTATTTACAGGTAATGTAAATATATTAGCTAATAACATAACAATAAATATACATTGATAATTAAATTAACATAGTCATGGGTATTTGCAATTATTCTGGGGAACTCCGAATCAAGTTTGTTTGGCCTCATGTGGAAGGAATAGCACGACTTCAGAAATTTCAAAGGTTTTGCAACCGCAAGGAAAGCTAGATAAAGCTGAGTGAGGATGTATATTTCACCTTTCGAGAAAAGCTGGAGGTATGAGTGGGCTATAGGGCATGTCCAAAACGACAAGTAAGAGTTTGATGAATACTAGAAAATGTTTATTGTTTAAGGTAAAAAAAAAGATATATTAAGGACATATAATATGGTTTGTAAAAAGTATTAGTTATGTAATATCAGTAGGATCTAGAAGATAAGTTGATAATCGAACGTTGATTTGTGAACAACAGGAAAATTGTTCTAGCTTTTTATTACAATATCTCAACGCGACTGAAGGAAAAAAGAAAAGGCATAGAGAGGAGATATAGACGTGGGTTTAGAGAAGACACCCACGGAGAGAAGGATTCTCGCCTGGGTTCACATTGATACCTCTCCTCCATAACTCGTCTGCATTGCGGCACTTGCATAACTTACCTTTCAAAAGGAGCTCAGTATTCAATATTCAGATTCAAGAGCTTCTAATGTATCTAGAAATATAAAAGAGAGTCTTCTAATTTCTATAGAAATTAGTTTATCACCTTAAATATATAAAAGTGGAGTAAAAATAATATCCAAATAAAATATAAAGATTGGTAACAGCATATAATTAGATAATTAGGAGACACTGATGTTGGAATAAGCGAAGTCTTTCTTTTGACCTCATCTTCGGCTAGAAGTCAATGTGGATCGTAACTCGAGCGCTGGGTTAATCCTTTAGAGATCATGTTTGAACTTCCAACACACCATTAAAAGAAGGAAACCAATAGCAAATTTTCACTTATCTATATCATCAAGAATTCATATTTATATTATAAAGAATAAAATGACAGCATCTAATAGTATTCTATATTAATAAGAGGCTTACTGAGTCCAAGGTACTCCTTTTACAAACCTTCCTTAGCTCAAAGCTGTCGAGACCTTACTGACATACTAGAGTTTCCTTGAAGTCCAAGTTATTTCAACCCACTGTTTTATAACTTAAAAGAAAACAGAATACAGTTAAGAGTCAAAATTGACGACTTTGCCATAGTTGGAGAATGAAGGGAAATTAAAACTAACGACGGTTTCAGAAGTAACGAAAAATTCATTTTTAAGTATTAAAACACACAAATCTGAAAAGACAGGAAACTGCACGTCGATTTCGACTATTACAGCACTAACTAAACAATCGGTCTAAACTTCCAATTCTCTACAAAAGACTGATCTACATGACTATATGGCCAATCTGGACATACGGAGTTGAGCTTTGGGGCTTCACTAAACTTTCGAATTCCTCTCGTATCCAATCATTGAAATCCAAAATCTTTTCTTAAAATCCTCAATGCCCTTACTTTGTCACAAATACAATCATACATAAAGAACTTAATGTTCCATGTGTAACCGATCTAGCCCAAACTAGATATCATTCCTTCTATTACAAACTTCCTAACCATCCAACCCCACTAGTTTCTAAGCTTACCTCCTCTTCGATTCCTACATTCCTCAAAAGAAGATGACCACGAGACCTGCTAATGTAAAACGTCATTAGAGTGCTACCAATGGGTAATTTCTCTACACGTCTGTAACACTCCAATTTAACTGAGATCAAATTTATTAAATGTATTATAATGTAAAGTTGCAAATAGCAATAAATAGATAAACAAAATTAAGTTTGGAACTATTTAACTGCACGCTCCATGAAGTTTATTTTATTCGAGTAAAACCTTTTCGAAAAATATGGTCACTCATTTTTCATTTGAGGCTCCTACCCTTATAATAACCTACAACGCAAGAAGCGTTATATCAAATTATTTAATGCATGGTAATTTTTTTATAATAGGATCTCTAATAGAAAACTAAAGGCTCAATGGTTTTCGAGATACAATTTTTCAAAAATAATTTTTTTCCATAAAAAAAATCAATATTTGTTAAGCCCCAGATTTCACACCGTTTTGATAATTTTCTACAGTAAGGATAACCTAAGATAAAAAAAAAACAATACTGTTTTTACAAGAGTGCCTTAAAGTGGCAACGAAAGCTTTCAACTAACACTTTGTTCATAAACTTTTTCTAACATTTTAATTTCTTTTTCTACCCGTAGGGCTAAAATAATTATTTAGGTCCAACCACAGTTTTTACACCCCATTCAGCAAGCAGAACAAAACTTTTTTTTTTAAAAGGCAATTTAAGAATTCATACACAAGCATGCTTCTCATTATTTTTTTCTCTTCAAAAAATTATAATTGTGCTTTGTTGACAGATAGTACATTAAAATAATTACAAGGATAACTATTTTTTGAACTTATTAATTTTTTTAATTAGTTGCGGGCTATAGGCAACAATGAATCATCTATTGTTTTTTGTAATATCTGAGTTGTGATTTAGTTATTCATCACTTCTATCTTGCAGTTATTATGGAATACAAAATTATGTATTTAGAAACATGGACCAGTAATATTTGAAGGTTGATATAATAATTCTACAAACTTATTAATAAAGATAGAACAAATAAAAAATATTGCGCCCTTGAAGAAATAAATATTAAAATTTAAAGGCAGAATTATTTCATCAATTTTAATTTTTAAAAAACATGTTTTGAGTTTCGGATTTCATGAGAAAAGTTTCATTTGCAAATTCTTGCAGGTGTTTCAAGATGGTCGTAATCATATGGACTTGTAACAATTATTACACTGCTCTCTAAATCTGAAATCTCAGCTAAATATATTTTTCTATCAATATTACTTATTGATTATAATTGTATACTATAGAATTTAATGCGCCTAATTAAAATTATTCAATATTATTAATATTACTATTATGTAGAATTTTAGTTTGTCAAAAATATTTCCATAATGTATGTTTAGACCATTCATATCCATTTATAAATTACATGATTGTTTTAAGTTTTAATAATATAAATTTGAATGGAATGAAAGCCGAAAAACAGTAGATTTTATTTATTATTTAAAATTAGTAAAAATATTTGAAATAAATTTAAACAAATTTACCTTTCCCTAAAATAAATTTCATATATAAACTGATATTGTAGTTATTTTGTTATTTTAGTTTTATGTTTTTAGTCATTTTCTAGACTGTACATTTACATTTAGATAATTTTGTGATAATATGATGTATTTATTAGGAATGGTTTCATAAACACACTACTAATCAAAGCTAGAACATCTGAGATATCACAGATTAAGCAACGATAATTAATTGGGAACGTAACAGGTTGCTTCAGTTTGGCGGACCAATGGCTCAGGAGAAATGGCTATTTTTATAAAGAAAAGTCTTGTTATTCAGGAAAAAAAAAACACCACAAAAACTGAGAATCTGCCCTTATGAGAATCAGACAGAGGCCAAGAGGACTTTTTGTTGCACTCGAGATGTAGAATCGCCATCCAGAGTTTGTCAACTTTATCCTATTACACCCTGTATCCTATATCCTGTATCCTGTATCCTTTTATCCTATTGCAAACTCTTGAAACATAAATTGTACAAAGTTTTACTCTAAAACTAATGGATATTATCTTTGTTCTTTTATCTAGCATAAGAAATAAACAAAAACTTGAGAGATTCTAAAAAATTAAAAACTAGAGTTGAGCAACATATGAGTAATTGTTAAAATGTCAATATCAACACAACAGCAACGCATAAGTTATAAACATTGTGAGATGGCAACACTGCGTGGGCAACACTGACAAGCGAGAGCGAGGGAAGGTTTTTTTTTGTTTTGTCGAGAACAGTGATAATAAAAGTGAGAGTGCTTATATTTGTCCTAGTTCCCTGAAAGTTATATTAGTTGTAATTGACTTCTGAGTTGTGAGGGACTCCTTCTGTTTATATTGAGATTATTCTGTAACCATTAATGTAAGTGTTTAAGATAATATAATATTGAGGTTTTGTTTATTCTTCATCTCTCTTATTTCTCCTTTTTTTTTAAAAAAAGACTATAGCCCCTACATTTTGGTGTCAGGTGTGGGGTGAATAACTATCTA
>NW_027106407.1:58894-59320 GCF_000696795.3 Halyomorpha halys | reverse complement strand
AGATTCTAAAAAATTAAAAACTAGAGTTGAGCAACATATGAGTAATTGTTAAAATGTCAATATCAACACAACAGCAACGCATAAGTTATAAACATTGTGAGATGGCAACACTGCGTGGGCAACACTGACAAGCGAGAGCGAGGGAAGGTTTTTTTTTGTTTTGTCGAGAACAGTGATAATAAAAGTGAGAGTGCTTATATTTGTCCTAGTTCCCTGAAAGTTATATTAGTTGTAATTGACTTCTGAGTTGTGAGGGACTCCTTCTGTTTATATTGAGATTATTCTGTAACCATTAATGTAAGTGTTTAAGATAATATAATATTGAGGTTTTGTTTATTCTTCATCTCTCTTATTTCTCCTTTTTTTTTAAAAAAAGACTATAGCCCCTACAAACATGATTTTGATTTTAAAAATTCTAATTTTTTA
>NW_027106407.1:54412-54935 GCF_000696795.3 Halyomorpha halys | reverse complement strand
GACCCAGGTAAATCTACAAATAATATAAAGCTATTGTAAGGGTAAGTGAGTACTATAATAAGTAAATTAGAATTACAACTAATTTTTTTATTTGTTTATTTATTGATATTTACAACTGTATAAAAAATACAAGTAAATTTTATCATACTGACGTTATGATAATGATATGATACAGCATATAGAGAAACTACCCAGTAGTAGAAATCTAAATACATTAAACAATATAAGCTCACGAGGCCATCATCTTTTCAGGCGCCTCGGAGGATTGCCAGGAATGGAAGAGGAAGCAAGGTTAGAAACTAGTGGGTTTGGGTTGTTAGGGAGCTTATAATGGAAGGATTAGATACGAGAGGAATTCGAGGGTTTAGTGGAGCCCCAAAGCTCAACTACGTATGTCCAGATGGGCCTTATTATTGCCATGTAGATCAGTCTTTAATGAGTTTGAAGTTTAGACCGTTTGTCTAGTAAGTGCTGTAATAGTCGGAATCTGCGTGCAGTTTCCTGTCTTTTCAGTCTTGTGTGA
>NW_027106407.1:53311-54362 GCF_000696795.3 Halyomorpha halys | reverse complement strand
TTTTAGACATGCTAAATAACAAAAGAAATAGAAAAATAACAGAACCAATATATATTACAAAAACATAGGTAACACTATTTATTTTAAGACAGATACCAAAAGTGTATGTACACACTACATAGATAGTAAATAAATTAGTAATTTAATGTTGTAATATAGTATTGGATAGTAGAAAAAATTTAATACATTATTGTGTTGTTGTAATATGTTTTAAAAAATATTGTTAATAGATTAGTAGGTAGAAAGGAGAGTATTTATTTATTTTATAATCAATTTGTAATCAATGGCAAAGATAACTTGGTTTCAGGAAGGTATTTCATATCTCCTTATTTATAATATGTTGGTTTTTTAATTATTAAAGTTTTATATTAGTGACAATAATATGGAACTAATAAGGAGAATGCATAATATAATTTTAAAATATGTTTAATCAGGTAATTGTTTAAATTTTTAAAAAAGAAAAGATATTGTGGTACATTGATTAAATGTTACATGTATAGGATGAATTAGTTGTAGATACCCGACGATGGAGTGACAATCCTGAAACGTTGTTATTGTTTGTTAATGATATAAAATAAAATAATTAAAACAAGGAAGAGTACCTGTTCATATACAAGATCTAATTACTAATAATAAAAAAATATTATTTGATGATCTACTGAACATAATGTATTAATTCCATAAATATAGCTGTATAAAATAGGTAGATTATTCTATTTTTTTCTATAAAGTTAATAAACTTTTGAGATAAATAATTTTTAATTAATTCCATCGGTAAATAGGGATGCAAGAGAAGTGGAGCCCCTTTGCGCTCTTCAAATCGTGAAATGCATTGCTTTTTGCATCAATATTGACAGGGCCGTCAATGATGTCCTATATAGACCCAACGTGCCTACATTACTGCTATTAAACAACTATTTGAACTTATGTATTGATTATACTTATCGTCCCCCCCCTTTTTTTTAATTCAACACACAGGCTATCTAAATCAATTTCATGGTTATCAGTATGCTAATAGTGAGAATAAACAGACCATATTAAAAAACTGTAC
>NW_027106407.1:49983-52439 GCF_000696795.3 Halyomorpha halys | reverse complement strand
ATTATTAAAGGGCATGTATACTGTAGGGCAGTTGGCAGGTTTACGACGAAGAGCAAATGTGATTTGTTGGGATTTATTTTTATCCCCCAATTTCGACACCATTCTTCGAGAGTTGCAATCAAAGGGTTATTACTAACTGTGAGCACACATGTGTCATCAGCATACGTGGTAAGGATAGTGTTAGGAGTTGTTGAGATGTCAGCTGTATAGACGGTGTAGAGGATGGGACCTACAACGAATTAAATTTAAAACATGCTCACACAAGATATTTGTTGATTTTTCACCTAATTGCTTTTACTTTCGTTATTTATTCTGGAGGACAAGATTTACTACTGTTTCAATGTTAGTAATTCATCAGATTATTATTACTATTTTTTAAAATGTCTTTATTGAAATTTACAACTGCACATAATAATACATTCAGAAAATTTGATCTCAGTTATAATGGAGAGATACAGGCGTGAAAAGAAACTACCTATTGGTAGCACTCTAATGACCTTTTAACATTAGCAGGTCTCGTAGCCATCTTCTTTTGAGTCACCTCGGAGGATTGTTAGGAATGGAAGATGAAGCAAGGTTAGAAACTAGTGGGTTTGGGTGGTTAGGGGATTTATAATGATAGACTATATAGACGATATTTGGTTCGGGATGGTTTGGTTACATATGGAACATTAAGTTCTTTATGTATGATTTTATTTGTGACAAAGTAAGGACCATTGAAGATTTTAAGAAGGATTTTGGATTGTAAGCGTAGAATTTGAGAGGAATTCGAAATTCTTGTGGAACCCCAAAGCAAAACTCCGTATTTATTGTGATTTATTGGTAATGTTTGTGTCAGTATGTGCCCTTAGGTAATTAAGAGATCTGTTTAGTAATAAACAAAATCTTAATGAAGATATTACCTTTAATGCTTTGTTTAGGAAATATTCACGTCTAAAGATTTCGATTGTTATTGATTATTGAGGTTATAATAAATAAATTTATGTATCCCAACTACTCGATTAATGAAACTTAAACATTAACATCATTATTGTATGTTGTTCAACTTTGAGTATCAAGATAGGGTCGGAAAATTTTTTTACAGCAGCTGTTCCCGAAAAATGTGGTAAAGTTTCGTAAGTTTCAGTTATCCGTTTAAAAAAAAAATATGGTAATAGACCGGGATTGCAGAGACGTTTTTATTGAATGTCCCCCCAAACAGCATATTCCTTTGGCGCCCCAACTGGATAGGTTGAAAATAACACATATTACAACAATAATACCGTTCGACCACTTCTGCTGTAGAAAAAATCCTAGACTGTATAATTCTCGAGGTAATTACACTGAACGGCATTTAATAAGAATGTTAACGTTTAAGTTTCATTAATCAACTAACTACGTTAAATATATCATAATCATTCTTCATTACGCTAAAACTATTTATTACCATAGAAAAAAATAATTTTTGAAAATCAAGTCAATATCGTTCAAAATAAAATATGACATATACAAAAAGGATACACTTCCAACTTTTGTGCACTTCGATTATCCCCATCAAAACCCTCTCCCAATACCCAATGGCGCATGGACTGATGTAGAGTATTTAAGGGATAGAAGTTGGACGGGTTGGATAATCCAGTATTCCATTAGCACCTGAGGACGGATCAAGGTCCCCCCGGCACTTGAGCTGAATAAATGCCTACGTGGGGGAGAGTTCTCAACTCGAGTCACATAAAGATTCGATCCGAGATAAGGAGAAATATAGCTTTTTGTGAAATTATTATTTCTATTGATTCCATAGTCTAGACTAACTACGTCATGTAATATTCAAAGGCGGTATTATTACGCCGTATGTAACGCTATCTCATCCCTGTCTCATCACCCCAATGTAAATTATCACCAGATAATTTACAGATGAAAAAATAAAAATTGACAGATTTAATACTACTTTTACGTCCACCAGTAGATCAATGATTTAATAAAAAACTAACTAACTCAATGGAGTAAAACTTTAAGCAGAGGTGGGCAAATATTGTGGATTGATATAACACAGCATACTAATCAATAATACAATACATAACATAAATGAAATACAATGCTACAATATTTATAACACAGTGCAGTGTTACTTTTTTTATATCTACGCTAGATTGAATTTTTATTTATTTTTTGTTCCTTTGTATTTTTTTAACTTTCTATTTTATTCTTAACAGTATACAATATATCCCACTCTCGCTTATCTTTTATTCCTCTTTTCCGTCACAAAAATTGATTTTATTATACAAGTTTTATTTAGGTTTATGAACACATCAAATGTAAAAACTCTCAATAAATACACATAAAAAATATATAAGAAAACGAAATTATGAATAAATGTAGATAATAAAATAGCATTAGCAGTAATAATGTTTAAAAAAATAAATAGGTTTAAAATAAAAAAAATATATAATATATGTTAATGCATTTTTTTCTTAAAT
>NW_027106407.1:43177-49602 GCF_000696795.3 Halyomorpha halys | reverse complement strand
AATAAATTATAATTTGATTATTTAGAAATCATAATAAATAGGGATTTAATAAATCTGCAAATGGAAATAAATTCATATAGAGCTATTATTCCAACTAAATTAAATTAAATTAGCAGAGAAGCAGTAAAAGTCAAATAATATATTCAGAATTATCGTTTAACTACCGTATTGAATTATCATTGCATACTTAGATTTACCCATATTATTAAAAATAGTAACATTTTATCTGACATTTTGATTCTGATTCGTACTTAATACAACATTTTCATTAATAACAAACAAAATATTTTTTTTAAATTATGTTCAAAATAAATTTATAATATAATTTTAAAGTTGAATAGAAAATGAAAACTTCTCAATTTTGAAGCACTCCCTGCATTGCTGAAGTTTAGACTGCATTTATATACCCAAGGGAGGAGACGGCCGGGTTCTCTAGGCCAATTCTCCCGATAGAGTATTGGATTTCCCTACCCTCAGTGTTAATAGAGAAACTTTTCCAATTTTCAAGCTCTTATGAATGAAACAAAGAAGGAGAATCATTACGCCAGTCTTAAAGTGGGTAATATTTAGAAAAGAAGAATAGATTGAGTACAATATCCGATCATTCTTCAAGGAATGATTAAAGAAAGACTTTTCAACTAATTTGAAAATCATTAACAGGCCATAAAACTAAAATTCATTAAATAGTGCTAAAATTTATGCTAAGGTTTATGGATGTAGTTGGGGAAATGGTTACAATAAATTACAGTTCGACCATTAACATTCAAGTGTTTTTTTTTAACAATATATGCTAAATTTTTAACTAAGGATATTTTCCTTACATTGCATTTTTTGCTGTATGTCTTTTGATCACCTGTTCGATAACATAATAAAATAAATATGTCACAAGTCTGTTTGATTTTCTAAATTAATATAAATAAAATAAACCTAGAGAATAAACAAATTCTTGACTAATTGAAGAAATTTGGTTGTAATATCTATATGTAAAAAGTGGTGACAAGCTTGGTTTTTTTCTTCTCAAGCTTGATGTTAAAAAATTATTTTGAATTTTTGTACATAGATAAATCCAAAAGACAAAGAATAAACCCCTTTATTCAATGAGAGACATCTGTTTATAACATTTCTTTTAACAATTATTTATAGATATAAAATTTGTTTTTAATTTCCTTTTAGTCATAAGCTGACACATTGTTTTTTATACCCTGTCTTCTTATGCTTACTCGTTATTGTTTTGAACTTTTCATTTATGTGTCGTTTTCATTATTTTAATACCTTTGGCCAATTCGTCAACGGATTAGCATGAAAGAAAAACGCACATACTAGCAAAGAATAATAGCGACGTATCTGTGTACGTTTCATATTCATATTTGGAATACGTTCACACGAAGGTCTTCAAGTCCGCTTTTTATCCGTCTTCTTGATTCGAGTGTGTTAGATTTGATATAATCTGCTGGACGTCCTTAGTATAAAGCACACTAAGGATTTGTAATAATTAAGAAAAGAACTTGTAGAATTAATTAAAAAACCGTTGTGATAGAGAAATCGATATTTTTACTCAATCTGCTTGAATCATTATGCAAAAGATTAAAATGTTTTTTGGAAAAGAGGTCAATGAGCTCTTATAGCAGCCTTATTCTGAAGTATAGATGTATATCTAAAAACCTACAGAATAATTAAAAAATCAGTGGCAATATACTATAACCTATCAACTTTAATTAACAAAATTAGACGACTATTTGACAAAGAGTAAACGATTTAAAGAAATGGGAAAGTCATTTCAGGGGAAAAAACTTTTATAACAATAAAAATGATACCACTTATATTATTGAGTTATTCATAAAAGAACAAATGATTAATTTAAACGTACAAGAAAATTAATGACATCAATTAACCTTATCCACTTAAAAAAAGAAGATTTTTCCCTTTTATTTCTTAGGTTTTTTTTTTTAACTTATATAGTTCAAAGAATCCTTTCAAGTACTCAGTACTCTACAATTACTCCTTACTGAAGGAGTTATTATAATAAATAATATTAAAGGAGTTAGGTAATAATTAAAAATAGTAATAACTGGACCGGAAGGATTTAACTAGTTCTCGTTAAATATTCTTTAACATAGAATTGCTTTCTTTGTTTATTATTTTATTCTATAGCTTTCTTATGAAAGACTTTGACTTTTTTCTTCTTGAGAATTTTTTCCTCTGTTATTTGTTTCCGAAAATGCTCCGAAATACAACGTGATTTCCGAGACCTTTATCTCCTGTATATTAGCTTAACTATTAATTTCCTCTTTTAATTACTTAGATGGTCGCATTTACAAATATCGCAACAGTATTAATTTACTGTACAGGTATTTTTCGATCAACTCATTCCCACACACTGAAAAAAGGTTATAAACCAAGGATGAAAAATTTCCAATAAGTTAAAAAATCATAAAAAAGAGGAATTTAACTTTTATTCCTACTAACTGGAAACACCTTTCGGTTTTGTATTATTAAATGGCATCGTAAAAAAAAAAAAATCGAAAAAGGAAATTAGAATATGCTCTAAAGACAATTAAGTCTTCATTACTTTATTCATACATTTTATAAATAATTTATCACTTTATTTATTGATAAATATTGAAATCTGCCACAACGTTGGGCAATAAGTATTTATTCATACTAAAATATAAAAAAAATTACATAAAAATAAATCAAACATCAACATGAACATAAACAGAAAGATAAAAACCATGAACATAATTAAACAATGCACATGAATAAAAAAGATAAAATAAAATAAGTAAAATGTTGAGCTAATACAACAATAAAATATCCACTAGTCACATTTCCACTATTAATAATCTATACTCTGGACCTGAGGATCCCCGAGCCCACTCTATCCCCCACACATGAGTGAAGTTTTATATTGAACACATTAAATAGAAAATGGAATTTAAAAAACAATAAAGTAAATAAACATAAATTATAAATAATGAAGAAATGAAAAATTAATAATACCCTAGCCTAAAAAAAAAGTAAAATATTTACGTTAACCAAGATTTTTACAATTCAGTTTTCGTGTTTTGTCTATTAGTATATCTTTGGTACTTTCGGGGGTTATGTGTATTTAGTGATGGTCGTGGTCTCCTTTTTTAGTACAAAGAGGTTCTCGGAATTGGGAGTAAGAGAAAAAACGTTTTGTGCACTCTTTAATCTTCTAAGGATAAGGAATCTGTAAGTCAGAAATACTTGAAATTCTGGTATACCGTAGATAGTTTAGTAAGTGGTGTCTACTATCCTCACACACGTTTTAAATGACCTCTAATTCTCTATCGTTAGAGTCATAGGTCATAGCTTCAGACAGGACCAGAATAAGTCATTATTTGGCGTATTACTGTTTTGTATGGCATTACTTTGTTTTTTTCTGATAATTAAAATATTTCAACTGAATGATGATTTTGGCTCTATTTCATTTATTTTGTATGTACTTGGAAAACGTTAACGATTCGTCATTGACAGACTGAGCCCAGGGGACTATGGTACCATTGATAACTATTTTCTGAATTAGGGAATGCTTTCTCTTAGTGAATATAGTGGGTTTGTGCCCTTGATTGATTGATGATGTATAAATAATTCGAAAGTAACGAGGCAAGCTAAAGAAAATTAAATATTATAGATGAGCGTAACCAAAACAAAGGAAAAGGAATTACCTTGTGGTTCTAATTAGGTGGGTGTAATTTGTTATTTAATAAAATTTGTCATTTCAATATCAATTAAAACCTTTTAAGGATTATTTGCTTTTGTCAAAGTAGACCTGAAGGATCTTACATGAATCTAAATAATGTTCTCCGAAGATTTCAGGTATATATATATCCCATAATACAGCAATTACAAATCCACTGTTCGATATATTTAACAGAATGTGAAACCTGATTTCAATTTATACCAGGGATGCGCTGGGATCTTTTGAGCTCTGCTATACCCCACACGTGGGTTCAGAGATCCTCTGGTCGATTGTGTAAATATTGTATATATGAAAAAAGATTACATTATTTAAATTACTATTTTATTTTATTTATTTATTTTTTCATACACATAGTTTGATTATATTCATTTTCTTTATGCCTCTGTTTGTATATATTTTAAGAGAGATTTTATTTATTTTTATGTGTTTTTTTCATTCGTTTATTTTTTTTTTTTACTTTATTTTAGTATGAATGTGATCATTCATCACTATTACCTATTGCCTGTGTGGCAGATTTTAATGTCTATCAAGAAATAAAATAAAATTATCGCATAACATAAAAATGTTTTTTTTTTCAATTTTAATACAGAAGTAGGATTTTTTTATGTTGTTGTTAAGAAAATTTTGCACGAGCGAATTGCCTGAAAAGCTATTAAACTGGTTGGAAGGGCAGTCTTGTTACAAAAATAGATATCACTGAGGGAAAACAAATAAGAAAAGGAAAAATACAAAGGAGCCTGGAGGTATCGATCCTGAAGCAGATTGGCTTCTTGATGACAGCCGGTACAACAGGTTTCACCAATTCATCATAAAGTTGCCACCGCTTGTTTGGCACTTATACCTCAAAGGTAATAGTCTTTCATAAACTATATCATTTAATTTCTAATAACAACTATATTAATCTGTGGTAAGTAAAAGATTAACACATTGCGTCCCTCGGGTCTAGGCTTAGTTGTTCAATATTCTATTGTAAGAAATACTATTAAGACAAAACTTTATATATACTATAAGCTTTATAAAGATTTTCTGATCCTAATTAAATTCAGCATGTAATGTTATACAACATGCTTATATTACAATTAGGTATCAGATATTAATTGGTGGTTACCAAATTTCCATAAAATTTCAAACATTAATGAATTTATAAAAACTTATAAATTGGAAATATTTATTATAAAAAAGTGTCAAAAACTTATAATTATTTGTTTAAATGGAGAAACTTTTTAAACTATATTACCACAAGAGGTTAATTGGGGAATTATGAATGCAAAAAACCTTATTTTCTGTTGAAAGGAATATGGTCCGGGTGCGGTCAAAAAAATTCAAATAGTAGAATTATACTATTTTAATGAGCCAACGTTTCGCCCCACGTTGCAGGGCTTCGTCAGAGCTATTTTGACGGCAGTCAAAACAAATTTGATTTTTGTTTTTTTTACTTTTTTTTACTTGATTTCAGTTAATATTATTTTTTCTTATTTAATTGATTTTTTTAAAAATTTTAATGTGGATGTCATTATTAACATTTACTTTATTTCATATTTATTTTTCCTGTATTTATATTGTGTGACTAGATACTTACAGCACCGCTACCAATTGTTCTTGAGTATAGCTGATTATTTTATTGAGTGCATTATTTTTTTCAATAAAAAGATTTATCACTCTAAAAGGAAAAGAGAAAATTTTGGCTTGTTTATTATATGCCTGATCTTTGGAGAATTATAACAATAGACCTAAGTGATGGAAATAATGCGAAGTAAAAAAAAAAATAATTATTCTAATTTTAAATATATATTTGTAGGGTCTTGAATACTCTTATTGAAGTTGATCTTGTACGATTATATTTGTTTAAACTAAATTTATACATATAACAAACATGATTGATATAGTTTGATTTGTAGTATAGCGATCCATCTCTCTACGCAATAGAAAATTCCATGGTTGTAAGGATCCCATTAAGAGGGAATCGCATTGTAAATGTCAAGAAAAAAAGTTCTGCTTTTACATACTAAAATATTACGTAGAATCGATAGTAGTCAAAGATGTTTTTGAATTTCATTACAAATTCTAATAGTGACTTTTTTGAAATATAAATAAAGTGTAACAAATAAATTTCTGATTGTTTCACAAAAAGTGCTCCTGGGGCACCTGAAAGGGCCCTAACCCTATTGGACCTGGAAGTAATAAAGAGTCAGATCTCTTTTTTTTTTTTTTGAGATCGCAACCCCTTTCTTTGTATGGCAATATGAAAGGTTAGGTTGTAGCAGAAAAACTTCAAGAATCCCAAGAAAATACTCCTACAATAAATGTTTGATGAGACACTTTCTGAGAGATGGTATACCCCAGTTAGGTACCATAATTGTCTTACACTGTGGGTATCAAAAAGGGCCTTTGGATGTTGTAAGGTAAAGTTTGCCCTAATAAAGGCTATAATGGCTTCTAATAAACTTTCTGTAATGTATCGCCAGGCCCAATGCGAACCCTCTCTCAGCTACCATTATTGTGGAAAGTAATTCCACTTATTGCAATTACTAACTTCTTCTGAATAGGATGTTTTCAGGACGAAATTGCAATTCAATCATGATCTGTGATTAGTTACAATATACATTCTGTTGATCTATTATATAATAAACAGTAGAATTAAATTATTATTAACAGGATTAAGAAATCTGAAGGCTATACTATCATAATGCGATACCTG
>NW_027106407.1:42217-42661 GCF_000696795.3 Halyomorpha halys | reverse complement strand
ATCAATTTGAAAAATAACTTTCTGCTTTAGAAGGATTCGAACCTTGATAAGGGATTTACGGGTCTTTGCCTTAAGGTAAAGCCACAAACATGTAAGGCCTAGCTAATATGTTCTTGATGCAGAGTGACCAATTCATCTTTGCCAATGATTGCCAAATCTTCATGTATCAGAAGTAGAGGTAAAACTTATTAGGAAATATTTCTTTTACCTAATGAACCAAACCCATATTAACAATGTTTTTTTTTTTTAATTTTACTTATATTTCTATTAATGAAAATTTCCTTTATTTAAAATCAATTTTGATATATACCCGAATATATATACATACGCCTTCCCCTAATATTTGTGCCAACTTCCATTCAGTGAGGTGGGTGTCTTATTTTTTTCATTATTATCCTATTTTCTTGATTTATATTCTTATTTCCCTTACTGTTCAGCCTTTTA
>NW_027106407.1:37652-42167 GCF_000696795.3 Halyomorpha halys | reverse complement strand
ATTTTCTTGATTTATATTCTTATTTCCCTTACTGTTCAGCCTTTTAGAGTGAAATGTATGTATTTTTACAATTCTTTTTATCTACTTTTTATTCGTTATTATTTCAATTTTCATTAATTGTCTAATACCTTTCTGCAATTCTCTTTTTTTTTATTATTATTTTCACTGATAATCTTATTTTAATTTCCTTTGTTCACTTTTATAAAAATTTTCACATATTTTAAATCATATTTAGTCACACCTTAGTTTACTTTTACTTACTTGAGTTTTTTCTCTTTTTTTTTTTTCCGCACCCAGATCATCTTCTTTTTTGTATATTTCAAACAGTCAACAGTCAATTTAAAAAAAAAAAATAAGAGTGGCTTCAATTATTATTACCAGGATACCAGTGATAATCTTATTTTAATTTCCTTTGTTCACTTTTATTAAACTTTTCACATGTTTTAAATCATATTTAGTCACACCTTAGTTTACTTTTACTTACTTGAGTTTTTTCTTTTCTTTTTTTTTTATCACACCCAGATCATCTTGTTTTTGTATATTTCAAACAGTCAACAGTCAATTTAAAAAAAATTGAGAATTCCTTCTATTAAGGAATTTTGAACGTGGATATAAACTTTTTAACTGTTTTTACAAGCTGTATAGAAATCTTTTTCTTACGTAAAGTCATTAAATAAGTCGTACAAGAATAATTCTCTTTTGAACAATTAATTATTAGAAAAGGAAGTGTCCTAGAATATGTCAATAAGGAATATTAGAAAATTACGACATGTAGATTAATATAAAAAAATAATATAATGTTAATAATAGTAGCATAATCAAGAAGACATAAAAGAATCATGTATTTGATAGGGGTCAGTAAATTAAACTAAAAATTGTTTACCTCTAGTCCTATGCCAGGGCTGGAAGGCGGACAATGTTCGGGCTAACTAGGGCATGTTAAGATGCGAGGAATGGAAAAAAAATATTTCATACTCTCCCTTTTTTTATGAACAGCTAAAAATATCAGAGCAGTGGAAAAATATATTTTGTATTTTAGTTATCAACACAGAACTTCAATATTTATTTTTTATGTCTAGAAAGGGCCATGTCGACATTACAAACCAATATCAAGGTAATTATTTTATTTTCCAACCAGTTTTTAAAGCATATTCTATCTACTATAGACATTTTATATATTTTATAAAAATATATTTTTTTCTAAAATAATTTGTGTTTTAATCATAAAGTACAACGGTCGAACTGAATAACTCTATTAGTTCTGAACAAAAAATTAATTTAGTGCATTAGACTTATAATGAGCGCTACACTAAATTATTTTTTTTATTAAAGCTATAAATAGCAATTGATTCAAACTTGATCTTTCATTCATTTTCCATTCAATCTGAAAAAACGTTATCCATATAAACTTAATTGTTAATTCACGATTCGTTTAACAGTGATAAATATTAGAGAAGATCTGAATAGCTTAATGCTTAAAAGGATTTATTCAATTTTTGGCCAAAATAGACTTTGATTTTTTAAAGGAAATTTTGTTATAATTAGCGAAATAAATATCAATACTCGGGTTATTCATTCAACATTTTATTTAGAAAAGTTGTCCTATTTAGTTCTTCAATAAAAAAACAAAAAGTTTTAGTAGTGAAACAATCAGCCTCCTAATTTTTCTCTCTCCACATTCCGCAAAAAGCGACTATACAATTTATAATAATCTTTGATCATATTTTGCTGCAAAGCGATTTCATATGTAAGAGGAGTCTTCAATGGTAAAATAGTGACACTGCAGTGAACCAGAAGCACAGTTTTGAAATTATAACACTTTATAAAACAAAACGATTGGATACGTTGATGAGACTAATATGAGGCAATAACAGTAAAAGTACGCTTAGGGTGATGAAAATGAAAAGATAAATAACTTTAATCGTTCATTTAATTTTAAAAACTATTCATATACATGAACAAACACACATATTCATAACGTTTGAATGTAAGGGATGATATGGTTAAATTAAATAATACGTTAATGCAAAATAAGTTGAATTTTAATTCAACTTTGCAGAAGTTTTACCTTTGTTTTTGAAGAATTTTGGAATAACTCCGAGCACAATGATTATTATGAATTTTAGGCAGAAGATTTATAGGATTACTGTCAGATCTGGAAATATACTTCAGTGTGTCTGGACGTTCCGTCTGAGTTTTAGGGCTTCATTCAGTATAAAGAAAAACAAAACCAATAATATAAAGGAGATGAATAATATCGGGATATTGCATAGGGAATATGTAGTCTTTAAATATTTTATATTTGCTGTTTTGCTTCTATCAGTACTTTAGTAATACTGTAAGGTAAAAATTGTGTCCTCAGAATCGAATATTTCCATTCGTATTTAACGGTTTAGACACCAAGGAACGAATTTGGTTCCGCCTCAGTCAGTCTATAGTCATAGTTTTGTTCAGGCA
The DNA here is from genome assembly GCF_000696795.3 of Halyomorpha halys. Lineage (NCBI taxonomy): Eukaryota > Metazoa > Arthropoda > Insecta > Hemiptera > Pentatomidae > Halyomorpha > Halyomorpha halys. Next base: position 39,710 of record NW_027106407.1, on the reverse strand, counting down.
TAATCGATGGAACCATTAGTAATATATATATAAATTAAATTTTTAAGGATTATCTAGGTCATTATGTAGTTAGTCCCTTATCTATTTTATCCATAGTAGTGGTATAAACTCTCCTTCAAAGGACAAGTAAAGCGTAAAAATGCCAAACCACGAAAGGAAGGTTTATGGGAATGTCAGCCATTGTTATCTGAAACAGATTGGGTCATACTCTTCATCTACTCCTCTGCCACGTCCCTGAAAGGCACATAAGACCCGCTTTTTTGGCTTCACTTTTTCTACCTGCTTACCACCTCCATTATACTACTTCTTCAGAAGATTAAGATTTTATCAGATTCCATACACAAATTTCGCTTCCACAAGTGTGAATGTATTTTCCTCTGCACACCTATATTTCAATATTGGCTCATACAATTATATAATGTATAATTGTACTATGCATTGCATTGTGGACTAAAAAAATACAGATAATTTATAATTTTACACAAGAAATATATAGTGTGAGACTTGGCGGTATTAGTTCCTGCATATTGAAGGAATAAAAATACAAGACTGAATCTGATATTGTCTTCAGATCATATGGCAAAGAGAGGATTCTGAAGCGGGTGTATACTAGAATGATACCAACACGGAATAACAGGTTAGCAATATTGAGCTATGATATCCTTGTTATACATTGAAGAAGGTCAGTATCATTGACTGCTGATGTCAGTTTAATAACATTATGTCTCAACTTCCTATTTTATAACCATCTGATAAAGTCAAATTAGGAAGAATCCCCACTATTTAGTGTATAATAGGTCTAATATCAATTTTATAATATTCTGTCTATTACTTTTGTTTACTTTGTGAAAAAAATCTTTCTGGATATTCCCTATTCTACATATCCCTTGGAATTCTAGACGACAATTCATAACCTTCTAATGAGGGTAATTATCTATCCGACCTCCAGAAAAAAAGTTAATTTCCGTAATTATGAAATTTAATAAAATTAAATAAGAGGAAATAGAGACTGAAGAGAGGTTTTATTGACCTATGTACTTTTTTTTTTGTTTCATATTTCCTGCGGTAATCATACTATATTTATTTTGTATTCTTTATTAATAACGATATATATTAGTTATTCTTGTATCTCGTTTTGGAGGAACTGTTACTTAAGCAGAAACCTTGAAATTAAACCAGTAGGTTACTTTGTAATGTGTTACATTTCTGGCCACACCCTGGACCACCTTTTCCCTAATTTTATCTTCGTTTAAATTTATTTCCATTAAAACTAATTGTATTCAGTTCAATGCAAAGCAATTATTACAGTCGCTTAAAAGCAGGGAGCGCTATTCTTGGAATATACATAAAGTGCTTTTTTAGCGAAATACATTTATGAAGATAATCCAGAGCCACTGTGATTAATCGGCTATTCCAGTTAATACAAAATGTTTACTTTATCGGTCTCAATATATATATTTATTTATAAAAACATTCTAAATTTATACGCGAGAAAATAATTCAGACAATCTGGATTATCTCTATCGGAAGTCTGGTGAGTCAATTCATTTAAAATTTTTTGAGGTAATGACTTCCATTTTGAATGAAATATTTATTAATTATTCACAACATTGTACAACGTTACGGGACCACTGTCTCATATTCATGCACTTTAAAACCTACAAAAATAATAAAACTATCATGACACCAATCTTCATCCTTATTTATTTTAATTTATACAATAATATTCACCTCATGATTTCATATTGGAGATCATGTCAACCATAATTTGCATCTTCACTTCTCCTTAGCACAGCCATTACTCTATATTTTCTACTACCTCTTTGGAACTTATTTCATGTCCAGTGTGCTGTTTGGTTACCTCACTGTTTCTTCCAGTCCTGTTTTGTATTCAATATTAACTTAGTGATTTTTTACATAAACCTGTTTATTTCATCTGAATTTTATGTTTTTATTTTAAGTCTATTTATAATGGCGTAATGTGTATTTAAGTGTTTAGTGCCAGTTTTATAGTTTACTGTGTTTTGTATGGTTTTTGTTATGTATATAGCTTCTAGA
>NW_027106407.1:30389-37124 GCF_000696795.3 Halyomorpha halys | reverse complement strand
TATATAAATATATAAAAATAGTAAGCATATGATAATTGTAGAAAATAAATTCAGATGAGGGTAGGGAAAAAATAAAATAAATCAGATTCATAATAACCAAAAGTCCTTTTTCAGCAGTTTTATAGTAATAGCTCTTGATCAAATTACTCTAGGAACATAAATAACAATGGAAACGCTGTGCATCAAAGGGTCAGATTGACAGAAATAAGGGTTTGAAGAGGCGTTGGTAATATTCGGAGAGCATTAGTCAAAATGAAGCGATTCCATTGCAGGGAGGGGGGGATGAAGGGCTATTGTTCGCATTGCCCGCATAAACCTGTACAGGGCTTGTTCAACAAACCGTTCTCCAGAGGCCGCTTCGCCAAATAGCCTCTCTGCTCCGATTTGGGAGGAGGAATCAATAGACCAGTCTTGTTCGGTTTATTAAGAACAGGACAATATCGTGTAAAGCCGATAGGATATGGTGGGGGGGGGAGGGACTTTCCAGATCAAGAGGTTCTCCGTAGTTCTAGAGAATACTACATATAGGCTGTCAGAGGCATTCCATGTTAAGTGGTTCCAGTCCACTGATGAAAACCTAAGGAGAATAACTTGGCCTAGTTTAATCGGATGGCCAATTGAGATAGGATAAAACAATAGAAATTATTATTCATATATGTATATATAGTTGACCGTAAAAATTTAAATAAAAGAAGATGGTCAGGGTTGCAGTCAAAAAAAGAACAAATATTTTATAACTATTTTAATGTCCGACGTTGAACAGTTGTTCAACTTTTCGCTTTGGACAGCCCTGATGAAGCCCTGGAAAGTGGGGTGAAACGTCGGACATTAAAATAGTTATAAACAATTTGTTCTTTTTTTGACCGCAACCCTGACCATCTTCTTTTCTTCTTTTATTTGAAATTATTATTCATTTATTGAAACCATTGTTTTTTCCTTTTGGCCATACTCTATCTGCGTTAGATAAATGAAGGGCAATGCGTCGTTAAATTTTTTTTTTCTCTTTATTTAAATATTTCAGGTTTTCTTGAGTTCATAGGCCATGATTGCCAAAACATATGAGAAATGCCTTTTTTTTTTAATCCCCCTCCCTTCCCATTTCTGGCATGCGAGGTGCGGGAGCAGTGGGGTAGTGCGCTGGGGATTGCGCATGCCACTGCTCCCAAAGATCACCAAGTCTTTTTTTTTCCTTTTTTTTCTTCATTCTTTTATTAATTTGTTTACTATGGGGCAGCCCCCAGTACTAGGTTTAGCACCTTACTGATGGAGCTGCACCTTATCCACTGCATCCGTTCTATAGGTCCTCCTGGTGCTCATCCGTCTGGGTGCCTCCTGCAGTTACCAGGCTGGTCCAGCCCTCCTGGTCTCAGTCTGCGTCAGCTTCCTCCTCTTCTGGTGGCTCGCCGATGTTGAGCGGTTAAGTCCTTCCTATTGTGAAATGAGTTGGGCCCACCACCTCGAATGAGAAATGCCTTACCTTCTCAGATTATACAGTTCGGAGTAGTTTAGATTTGATTCCAATTTGATTAAGTTGATTTAAACATAGGCATTTATTTTTTCCTATGTGGTTTATTCTATCTGAAATGGCCATTTTTAGGTATACGTTTTTAAAGAGTTAAAGTTCCACTAACCCGTTAATTTTCAGTCTAGTTGGAAATAATTTAAGATGATCTCTTGAGCACTTTAATTGAAATCCGCTGTCAATTCATATAATCGATATTTTATTTATAAGTAAAATAAAGAAAAAAAAACAGCTGGCACAAAAGCAGTGTTTAAAACATTTACAGGTTAGCACTGAATAATTTGAGCAATGGACATCGTAAATCGGTTGAGATAAAAAAAACTACTGCGCAAACCACCTTCGTTGTGGCCTTACCGTACACAAGCTTTATCTACACTGTGTGATTTTTGCAGGAATCATTAATATTGTGTCTGCATTGCCATTCGGGGAAAGCGATTTTACTCTTCCTCTGCTAAAACCCCCGAATTCGGCAAAGCATGCATATCCGAAACCTGAGGATTGTCTTGCTTTATTTTTTCTTAGTCTATTCGTCATTATAGACGTCTTCCAAAATTATAGAATTTTTCCAAGTTAACAAACATGAAAGAATAATTTAGATCAACACACCTTATGGTAATTTTTTATTCCATTATGGTTTTATATTTTTTGAAGAAATGCGTTGCTATTAAACGATTAATAATTTATCGAAACAATTAGGGTTTTGTGATGCAGAAACTTCAAAATTCTCGAATGATGTAAATATATTGGTGTAGATTAAATGTAGAATACCTATGTATTCCTAATTTAAATTGAAACTATAATAAAGATATGTAAAGAAATCATAAATAATACATTTAAATTTTAGTGTAAATAATATAGTTTAGTAGATAAAAAGAGTACAAATGAATATCCATTATGAAAACAAATTATGGTTAAATTGTATAAATTATGTTATTTCTCTAGATTTTCAGTAGTGTTGTTAAAATAAATATTTAAATAACTGTTTTTCATTTATTTTTTTTTTTTTGCTTATTTCCCAAAAAAAACAATTATAACTTTTTTTATCAAACAAGTAATCTGCTGGAATTGAGAACGGATGTATAGTCCGAAAGACCGGGCAAAATATTGGCAGATCAAAACCTTGATAACACGTTTTAGAATCTTTATTGCACTTATTGAGAGTCAGATAATGCTACCTGCAACAATGGTGGCTATTCCAAATATTAAAAAAAATAATTTTTGAGTTCTTTTAAGTAAAGAAAAAATTACGTTATTTCCTTTCAGAAAATAGTTCAGTTTTCACCGAAACCATACAAGGGATACAGTAAATTTCGATTAATAATTTATTTATTTATAATTTGTACTCCCCGAAATTTATTTTATTACAGAATAACCCAAGATTTTCACTGATTTTTCATTAGACGCTTCATATCATTAAAACTACCTTCAACACTAAAGAACGCAATAAAACATCATTTAAAGTAAAGAATATTGTCTAAAATATGAGCTCTAATAATAAGGATTTTTACAATTAGAACATAGTATTAATTTAACTATGGTAAAATATATATATTAATGATAACAAAATAACGTAGGTCTTGAATTAATGTATTAATAAAGATAGTCTTAATACCGAATGCTCTAATGGGCCGTAGACTTGAAATCATTTCAAGACGTCTAATTTGAGCTATGGGCTATTGAACTGATGGACCTATTGAGGGAGTTACTCTGGAACTGATAGGAACTGCTAGTACATACCTTCTGGAAATGGATGCAGGAGGCCCTGAGGCGGTAATTAAGGTTGCTTGCACTAGACAGCAATGTGTTTGGAGAACTTAAGCAGAGATGAACTTCTTAGAGTTCTTTCTGTTTTATGGTGAATGATCTGCACTATTTGTTGCATTAAGTGTGGTTCAAATAGTTAATTTTTCACAAAATACCAAAAAAGTAATTACTAATCACTAACTAGTAGTTACGAATTATTCATAGGAAAAAAAGAGAAAGCTAATTTTTAATGATTAACGAAATCAAATTTAACACTCATCCATCAGGACTTCAACGTTCCATAAGTTACCGATTTGTCCAGAACCAAATACCAATCTTTCCATAATAAACTTTATAGGACCACACAGACCGACTTGTTTCTAACCTTGCTTCTCCTTCATTGCTTCAAAATTGTCCTAGGGATCTGTAAAGATGATGGCCTCGAATCTTTTATTCTATAAAGGTTTTTTGGATTTTCATCAATGAGGGGGACTTGGGAATAGGGAGAGGGTTAAGAGTAATGGGCTGTGGTCTGAGGATAGATTATCGAGGTGTGGAAGGGAAGTGTTTACAGGGCCTAAGCCTTTGAGTATGAAAAAGTATACGAGGTCATGATTAGGATCTGTAGGCCAATATGTAGGGAATGCAGAGCAAAGGATCTGACAGAAAAGGGGAATGAGTGCAGACAGTTGTGATCGTCCACGGGAATGGTAGGTTCTAGTACGTGTCTTTTTTAATTTAGATCTGCACCTAGAAGAAAATGATGTCCGAGGGAATCAAGTATGTAATTATATTGTAATTGTGAAATTGTGAAATTTTTGGTGAGGAATATTCTGCTAAAAGTGCAATAGAAAAGAGAGAAGTTTGTATTAATACAGCTGTGGTTTACAGGAAATTTTAGGTTTGTAGGAGGACTAAGAGGTGTGAAAAAGGTCGGTGGATGATGAAAGCAGTATCACTACGTTCTGTTCCATCGGGAAGGTCCGTTCGATGTGTTTGGTACTGAAGTATGTTTGTTAGTTCTTTACTGGTTAGTCATCTTTCAATCATTAAGGCTACATCGATATTTCTGTCATGTAATAATGCTGTTAGTTTGTTTTGAACAATATTCGCATTCCATAGGGGGACATTATAGGAAAGAAAGGGACTGTGGGTGTCATTTAAGGGTTTCTTAGTGGAGGGATGAGGTTGGACAAAAGATTTGTAAGTAATGAGATAAGGAAAGTGATAAGGGATATAAAGTTGGATAGGAAAGAAATGAGGAAGTTTGTAAGATCATTGGCATTGGGTGGAGGAGGCATGAAGGAAATTTGAGGGTTGGACTTTTTATTAGAGGGTGTAAGTTGAGGGATGGAGGTATGTGGATGTTGAAGTTAAGATTGTGATTCATGAGATACAGGTTGTATTTGCCACATTTCCTGAGACTGTGTTGCCGATTCCGTTTCCCCTGTCATCCAGGTAAAAGCAACTTCTGGTTGTATAATTCATCAGGAATGTCTGAATTAGCAGCCTCCTCCTGTTTAGGGCTAGCCTATTTTCTGGATGTCAGATTCTTGTATGACTGGCGTTATTTATAGCTAGCTGGGTGCCCTTTAGTCCACCGAGGGCAGGTAATTGCATAGGCATGCTACACTCTTAGGATTTATATTATGGCCACACTTCACGCACCTCAGTAAGTGGCAACAGTACTTTGTGTGCCCGTAATCCTGGCAGTTATGACTTGCCATGTAGTATATATTTTGACCTTATAAATTCCTTCTACGCCTGACTATTGCTCTAGATCTACGAGGAATAGAGATAGAGCTATTTTGTTAATCAGTTTACGTAATAAAGGACATAAGGACTTCAAGTCTAACTGATGATAAGGGACAGCAAACTTCAATGGCTATCTTAGTTCTTAGGAGCGTTATCACTGTTCACTTTAAAGTTTGTAAATACGCGATTACTTACCTATATTACTGTTATTCAGAAATGCACTTTTTTTAATTCACTATTAAAAAGTCAGTTTATGGTACACGATGTAACTCATGAACTGATGACCAACGCATGCACAGAACTCATTAAAAGAACTATAAGGAAAAATTATTATAATAAATTGTTAAGAAAACATTTTAGTGAAAGAAAAATAATTTCCATTTAATGATAATGATATTTGATATGATAATTGATGATTTATGATAATAAACATAGAAATTTAAAGAAAAATCCAACAAACCGGAGGTGATCTAAAAAACCCCGAATTAAAGAAATGATTAAGAACCAGTAAATAAATTTTCTGTTATATTTAAATTAGTGCTTTTTCATTAATTATACAATGACGATTTCCCTGTAAACTTATAAAATATAGGTTACGTAATCCTATAATGATCATGATTAGTATATTCTATACATTCCCCAAAGGAATCGTATAGGAGTTATGGTCGTATAGGAGGTATAAATTGCGAACTAAATTATAAAATTTTGAGCGTTTTTGGCTACCATATATTATTTTTTTTTCATATTCGTATATATGTGTATACAAGTTACGGACTGTCAGCTGACGGGTCCATATCAGCTGATCGAGAACAGCTGACCTATTGTATATATATATAGACGGACAGGCTCCGCAAATAGATCAGTATTTTACAGCAGTTCAAGCGAGTTAGATCTTTTTCCTTCTTCTATTTTTTGACATTGTGCTTTCGCCAATACTTAACTTACATACATAAATACATATAAAAGATAAACGAAGGGGCTTTTAGGTAACACTGGTTTCCTGCTCTTTAAAATCCATTGGCCATTACTTTTTTCACCGACTGTAGGTAAAGAGTATTTTTTATATAAATAATCGACAGACCTGATTTTTATAAAGTAAAATGTGTTAAAATTGACAAAGAAATAAAAAATAATTATTTATCAAATTATGAAAAAATACCGTATAGTTTGATTAAGGACAAATAAAAGAGCTTAAAAAAATATAATTATGAATTAAAGTGGTTATAAGAATAATTTTGTTAACATTCTTTCAGATTTTCCGTTTATTGTTTTTTTTCAAGTCATATAAATCCTAATATATAAGATGAAATCCGTTTATTAATATTTTTTTTCCTCTGAGTACGAAGGTTCACAAATCAACCGATGTTCATTTGCAGCTATTTAAGAGAGTATGCTCGGTACTATATAATATATAGTGACCCTATGCTTTCAAATACAGACTAAGAGGCAGAGAAGGCAGTTAGAGGAAGTTTCTCAAGGCAATCTATCATGTTGTGAACTAACAGTAACAGTTAGTTATTGCCAATGCTCTTGGTAAACTGCTCCCTCATCTGTGTGAATCAATTCTAAGGGTGTATAAGCCATTTCCTCCCTAACTGCAAACTTACGCCCTATCTGCTATGACCTTTGAGGATAGCTTACTCTGTGCAATGCCACTCTAGTATAAATGATGAGAAGCAATCTCGCCCGCTTGAAAAGGATTTAATTAACATCTA
>NW_027106407.1:29103-29416 GCF_000696795.3 Halyomorpha halys | reverse complement strand
ACACACACCACCCAGTTCACGAGACTTGAAAACGTATAATTATAGCTAAAAATCTAATACGAATTTTTCTCAATCGCAATACTTACTATAGATTTCAAATATGTACGTGAATACAAAAAAAATATTCATTTTGGAAAATTAAAATAGAATATAAAAATAAGAATACAAAATAAATCACATCCCTACTTCTCTCTGAGCACGACACTGGTACTGAAAGCAAATGGGTGCTGAGTGAAAGCGCTAAAACCACAATTACTCCAGGTCAGAATTTAACCCTACTCAAAGCTAACCAAGATATTAACTATAACTATAA
>NW_027106407.1:20301-28328 GCF_000696795.3 Halyomorpha halys | reverse complement strand
AAAGTTTTTCTATTTTTCTTGCTTTTGTTATAATTTTATTTTCAATATTATGAGTAGTGAGATATTTTTATGAGTCGTTGTCGTCTAGACAACCGGATTACATGAAGTACTTATAAGACATTAAAAAGACAAAAACTTATTACAATTACCGGAGAAACGCTCTTAACTGTCAATTTAATACAAAAAGTTATACATCGTTGCTTCATATTTGCTGTATCATAACTCAGAAAAAATTACTAATATTTAAAAAAAATAATGCTAATACTACAGCAATGAAAGCTCTATAAAACTAGATTTGACAAAATGATAAATAAAAGACTAAGAGCCGATAAGGGACAGGAACTGCTACTGAAAAATATTCAAGAGAATTATTGTTCATTGATCATATGCAAAGAATACCGATCAACAGGCTACCAAAAAATATATGGGAGCAAATACTAATCAGTATTTTGGCCTAATTGTTATAATTTTCGTAACCATCACCACATTTGAGAACAAAATTAACAAATTTCCGATGTGAGATTTACATAAACGTACAATACATAAAATTTACTATATTTTAGTAATATTATTATTTTTTTCCTTAAATGTTCAGCCGACCTAGATCTATTACATGAAATTATTGTGAAAGATTTTATGTTCGCATTCTCATCTTCGTATTTAGGGCGCAGTAGGCACCCACAAAACCAAAACCTTATACGGCCTCGATGGAGTCTTAAACGAATTCCTCATAAACCGAGGATCTCCCTCAAAGAAGGGCCTGTTAGAAATATATACTACTGGTTGAAAGGAACGGAATGTTGCAGAAATTTCAAATATCCGATAACTGATATTGTTTTTGTGTTACGCAATCTTGTAATATCGTGTAATATTATATCGTTAAATAAAACCCTTAGGAAGTCATTGATTAGAAATGTTTTTTAGAACGTTTATGAGCCATGATGTTAATTTTAAAATTCATAAATCAATTAATAATTTTTAAAAATAAACTAACTTTCTAGAAGTTGTTTTATTACAGCCCGAAACGTTTAATCCATACAATATTCGACACTAAACAGTCATTTGGAATAAAGCTTCTAGAAACTGACAAAAAAAAAATCGTGGGTTTGAAGTTTATTTTTATTTATTTAAAATTTAAATAATCTAAGTTGAAACAAAATATGGTTTAGGAGAATTTGAATGTAAGTAAATTGCTAAAAGTAAAATCCTCTTGCAAATATATAAATCATTATAGCTTATAGTGAGTATTACTCTTATATTATATCTTATACATTCTTTTCTTTAATCCATCAATTTTTTGTATATGTCCTTTTCTTATTTTTGTTCGCATACGTATGTCAAAGCAGTCCAGAAAATTTTATTAAATTTATATCAGACCATGCCTATCACCAATCTTAACTTTTTCATACTAACACTTATACTTATATATGCTTCGTATTGTTAATATTTTTAAGTATTAATAACAATACGAAGCATATGGTGCCCACTGCCTGACTCATGTTAGTGTATCCAAAGTTGGAATAAGATGTTGGCAACAGATTCATTATTATATATGTTATATAAAACCCAGGAATTGATAAATATTGTATTCATTCAACCCGAGGAAATGAATTTCCTGCTTAGACGTCAAAAAGTACTTGACACAATGATGTATAGACGCGAAAACATTTTCCCATTTCCCCCTCGTGGAAAAGAAGACAAGAGAATGAATATATGATAGCGGAAGAGGGGTTGAGAAAAACGTTATATATTTCGAGCGTTATGTTATAGGCGAAGGAAAAAGAAAGGAACTGAGCCGCAAATACTGACCATTAAAATTAATATTTGAGCCGCCTTGGGCGATAGAGGTAGAGCACGGGAGTAAAAAACGAGTAGGCAGGGCAATCCGTGCCGATCCGGCTCTATATTGGATGAGAACTCTACCCGAGCCGCTCCTGCATTATACAAGTCTTCATATTTATAATGCATTGCCTAATGCCAACTCCTTTTTATGTCGTCCTTGCCATCAGCGTGAGGGTTGTCCGTTGGATGAAACACGGGGATGTCGTAGCAGGATTCACTTTCAGGATTTTAGTACGGGAAGTCATATTATATAATGTAGGCTAAATAACTTTAAACCCTTTTTAACAAATTTTAAAGGAACCCCATACTGTTGTTAAGCAAATATAGTTCTCCTTTTGGGTTTACATTTATTAAAACTCATTTTTAAAAGACCTAAATGTTCCTTATATAACCGATCTAGCCCGAACCCGATATTATTCCTTCCATAATAAACTCCCTAACCACCCAAACCCACTAGTTCCTAACCTTGCTTCCTCTTCCATTCCTGGCAATCCTCCGAGACGCCTGAAAAGAAGATGGGCTCGTGACCTTATATTGTAAACTGTTTTTAGAGTTCTACAACTGGGTAGTTTCTCTACATCCTGTATCATATCATTATGTCATTATGATCAACTTTACTTGTCGTATTTTTTATACAGTTGTAAATATCAATAAATAAATAATAAAAATAAACAAAAAAAACAACAACTCGTTTTTAAGTTTTTGGGTACCATAATTCTTCCCTGCCTCATAAGTAAAAAAATAATCATTTTACCTTATTAATACATTAGTACTCAGTATTACGTTAGTATTCTATAACCTGACACTATACCTTGCCTAATTCGTATTAATCAGGCAGGTGGTCTAATTTTAAGCTTTTTCAAAGTAAAACTGAAGCCAAAAACACCACGCTCAAGAAAGGAAGGTTTGTGTTGAGATTAGTAGGAGTGACCACGATTGTTACCTAAACTGAAACTGAAGCAACCCTACTCCCCTGCCACGATGAAAGTTTTAATTTCAACTTATTTTAATTTATTAGTATTTTAAATACTGGAATGAAAAGAAAAATGAACACAGGGCACAATGAGAATGAAAATCAGGTCAAATAGTCACATCATAAACCTAAAAAGATTTCTTGGATCAAAGAAATGGGATGGAAAAATGTATGTTTCAACACAGGAGACAGGTTAAGAATGATGCAGGAATGAAACATCTAGCAAGAAAATTTAATCTGTCACGGGGAGAATAGCTGGTTCTAACCCATCTACGGATAGGATAAGCCATACTCGACTCACTAACGATGACCTCATGAAAAAGATGAACCAATGCGTCTCTACTGTGGAAACAATCTCACCGTTAGACATTCTCACTGAATATATCGCTCAGGAGTCATACCGATTATCTTCAGATTTACAGGAGATGTTGAATTTATGTAAAAGAAATTTAGAACATGTATATATTCTGTTTATATTGTAATTGTAACTATTTTCTAAAGGAGGGTACGGAAAAAAATACAGGAGATGTTGAAAGAAGATCCCGCTACACCAATAAAACTTTTTAGTTTTTTAAAAAATTAATAATAGCTATTATTATATAGTCTAAATGTAATTTCAGTGGATAAGTGGATCCATAATTTAATATTGTAACTTAAGATATTTTTCAATTGTAATTTACTAACTTCGTCAATTTGTTAATTCAGTGTAAATGATCCAAGTGGTCGAACAATTATTATAAAATAAATGAATGAATATTGATTCAATAACGACTTAGCTTTGAATAAATGGTTAGTAGAACAATTTAAACTTTTATATTTTCATGCATAATTACTCAGATTTTTATAAGACTACACAAAGTATTGATTTCATTAAGTATAGAGTCCAAAAAACCAAGCCTCGCAAAATGATCTGTCTAGCTCAAAAACGAAAGGTCATACGAAACAAAAATTACATATATGGGGTAAGTAAATGCCTCGGATGTTACAGCAACTTTTTTTAATAAAAATTAAACAACCGTAAGAGGCACTTTACATAATCGATTTTAGTCATTTTTTAGATTTCCTCGTAAACGGGTCTAAAGAATTTGAAATAGCTCGGTATATCAATGTATTATTAAGTAGTTTTTATATTATTAAATATCTGTTAGGTCTTGAAGTCATTGAAATAGTCTGACAGGGCTTAAATGACAATTTTTTAAAATGGAGTTTTTCCAAAGTTTTTTTGATTTTGTTTGTTTAAGATAATTAACCATAGTCGGATTTACATAAACCGATATTTTCGGTTGTTTTTTTATTTTATACAAAGTCGGGGGTCTCATTTTCTGATGCCCCCCTCCCTGTCGCGGACACCGGAAGACCTCGAAGACTGCGATGCCGCCGGATACTATCTATCGTGACTTGCAAGCCAGGACCTGGCTTACCCCTACTGTCACGCCAAAGCCGGGGACATGCAGGCCAGCTTCCGAGAAAGAAAGACGTTCTTCCGTACACCTGAAGCGAAATAATATATGGTTTAAACCATTTTCTTCCACTGCTGAACCTAGACGAGGGAAGCGATGAAGACGTGTCGCGGCGGCGAATAGGTCACACAGATAAGCAATATCTTAATATAAGACCACCCTAAGTTTTGTTCTAAGATCATATAATCAAGATAATTATTTAATTAACACACTAACACAATCTGTCCCTCAAGGGATTTAATATTTGAATTTAAAAAAGTGTTATGAATAACCAGAAAAGTCTAAACCCCCACCTTTCACACTAATTAAATACAATTCTAAAATACAATCGTGGTACTTGGAGTTAAAGAAGGGAAAGGTCTCGATGTAAACAACTATATTACTGTTTTATAACAGATAATCGATAAACATAAACTATGATAAGATTTGGTAATTAACTTAAGAGAATAAAATATCTTTTTCAGGTTGAAAACATATTTCAGGAAATAAGATCATTAAAGTAGACAAATTATATGTTGTTGGAAAGACAGTGATTAAAAAAACAAAACATATGAACACGTAAAAGGTAATGGAGAATTGCAAAAACCGTATGAAGAAAAAGACCAACTAACGACTTTTAATCTGTCAGGCGCATGCACATCGGGTTTTACATTTCACTAGTTAAATAACATTTTCCTGTCACTATAATTAATAAATAACCAATATTTAAATTTCACTTAACCAAAATATGAGCGTTCCGGTTGACAGGAAAATTAACCCCACAAAATTATTCATATTATTTTAAATATTGATTCAATGGTAATTTAGCATTGAATAAATGGTTATGAGCACAATTTAAATTTTATTATAATTTACAAACTGGGCCACCCATAGCTCAGTGGTTAAGACACAGTCTTTACCAATTTGATCCCTATTAGCGGTGCCGGTTCGAATCCGGCCTGGGGCGTTGACTTTTTTCATTGAGTGGCGGTCCCACAAAATGAAGAACTTTAACCTCCAACCATGGTTAGGCAGTATAGGACTCCAATGGGAGTCTTAGCCGGAAAAAAAAAATACAAACTTTTATGTTTTCATGCATAACTACTTATATTTTTAAAGCGGCTTCAAAAAGACGTTACAAAATGCCTATATCGCTTGAAAGGGATTGTTCAAAAATTTTATAATGTATTGGAATACGAATTGTCAGGAACATTTTATGATCCTAATATTCGATTAGAATGTCAGCGCCTTGATTCAGCCTACACTCCCTTTTAAAGTCAGATATAAATGTTTTTCTCCTCACATGATTTGGAAAATGTATCGTTTAGTTTCTTTTGCTCTTACACAATATGTAAATCTGGTATGGAGTATTACATATATCACAATCCCCTATGACCTTAGCAATTGCAGATTGAATAATTGAAAATAGAGCAGTGTACCTTCCTACTGTTTTTCATGACATTTTAAAATTTCCAGATAATGCATTTTCAAAAAGGTCAGGTCGTTCTAAAAATAAGATATTTTAAGCTCCTCTTATATAACAGTATTTAAAGGTTAGTAGATGAGTATGAGGTTTTAATAAAGTCAAATATAAATTTAAATAGACAGAAAATGACGATTTTCCCTATTTAATAAGACTTCATTAATTTTTTTTTCTCCAAATACTTTACACTTAACATTTATCATATTCTAAACCCTTAACAGTTTCTATATTATGGATTCTTATAATGTGGTCAAAATTATTCAGAAAGGATCCTTTAAAATGAATTAAAGTTATGCAAATAAGAGGAGAATGGCGAAGAGGAAGGGAGTGTTTTCTAGTTTAATACTTTATCACAAACGGCTTTTAGAGGTTTGAGACAATCCCCCTCTCAGCCTTTCCTGAGCCCAAAACAAGTGTGGAGATGAGAGAAAAGTTAAGAAAGTTTTTACGCTACGAGGCACCTCTTTCCGAAGAATTAACTTACGCACTTACGTGGAACGAAGCCCAGGGGATAAACCAGTTGAAGGACTTAACGCCCGACTTCGTTATTCGAGTCAAATTAAGCTAAAATCTATTTAATAAACTAACTTTTTAAGATGATTTTTTTTGTCTCAATATTTATATGCTTTAAGAATGCTTTTCCACATTGTTTTGTATGTGAATTGTTTTACTTAATTTAAGGTATTTGAATATAAATATAGTTTTTGAAAAAACAAAACAAAATAGAGACAATGTGGACGAAAAAGGAGAATAGTTGTGACAGAATATTAAATTATTATTCCAATCATCCAGAAATAACAAATAATTAACGCAACTAAAAATCTAATCAAAAAAGTCACAAAATTAACATACATTAAATATTTAAAAAAGGTTACAAATTGAAAATATTGGAAAATAATTCTTACCCATATGGATATATTATAATATGAAGATAAAGAAATAAAAATTATTAAAGATGAAAAAACTAGATTAAAGGATAAACGGAAAACTAGATTAATAACGGATTCATATGATGATAGAAATAAAATAGAAAAACTAATTAAAGTGGGAAACTTTCAAAAATTAAAATTACCCTACCTGGGATGACAAATAAAATTAAAAGTGCTTGTATGAAATATGATTATCCAAATTTATTGTAATAACCTCCTGTCAAATATGAAAGTTAAAATTTCAAAAGTGAATACACTAAATTTTATTTTTAAAATAAACTGCAACAATGTAATAACAAATAGTACACATATGAGTCGTCACAAAATTAAAAGAAAAAGAATAAATCAGCATAAAACGAATACAAAACATAAAAATACTAATCCTACAGCATTAGAAAAAACAATATAGAAAATAACTATGAGTATAATGTTATAGAAGTAAGTAAATGGTCATAAATTAGTGAAATGATGTATATATATTTAAAAATTTTTCGTATGTAAATGTGGAAACATTTTTTATTAAGGTGCAATATAAACTTTGTTGGTTGTAATTATATGTAATTGTAAACTGATTGAAAATATTTTGAATTGTAGAACTGGATATGGGGAGGGGAGCCTGAAACGTGGTTCAAATGTAAAAAAGAATAAAGTAGTGAATAAAGGGTGAAAAATGATTCCTGAAAATAAATATAATAAAGATCTATATTATGTTTGTGACGGAAAATATTTCTTACCACCAGAACAATAATAAAGCAAAAGAAATACTCAATTATGATGAGTTAATAGTTGACTGTGAATATATTTAAATCAGGACACGATGATGGTTGGGGGTGGGGTCAGTGAAAAAAAGAAATAAGTATCAATCTATTTACTAGTGCCAACGTTTCGGTTAAAATTTCAAGTCTTCATCTTTCACACGAAGGAATACATACTGTTCAAATGTATAAGCCTCATAATTGACAGTAAGCGACAACAATATTTTTACATGATCTAAAATTTGAATTTTTCAAACGTATTTATTTTGTTACCTAAAAAACCGGAAAAATTAGAACTACCTCCTTTTTGTAGCAAACACTAAAATCATGAAAAAAATGGTAAATAAAACGCATATATAAGAAATTAAATAAGTCGCTAAAATAACAGGATTAACGAAATAAAATATAAAGAGATATAATCCAAAAGGGATAAAGAAATATTAATATTTTAATTTAACAATAATTACTGAAAATTAATGTTATGGAAAAAATGAGAATGAAAATATATGATAAAAATAAAATTAATGAAATATGTAAGTAAAATACTAGAATGAAAGTGTACTCAAACCAACTCACGCAAACCCATAGATTGCGAGTTCGAGTCCC